>NC_068362.1:29595157-29653602 GCF_020536995.1 Dreissena polymorpha
GTTTTTTTCAGGGCTGTTTAATCGTTAAACTTTGTGACGGCAAGTATTTATTTCGCGATTTTGGGTGGTAAGAGAATGGGTTAAATAACAGTATTTTGATATGAATCTGCAAATTATTTAGCATAGTGTTTGATTTTTTTTATAAATATTTTGAATAAGGATTTAAAAATTCAGAGCATGTGCTCCAAAATATAGCAAGCATGTAATTGTTTGCGTATGTAACGAAGTCGGTAAACAACATAACAGCAACAGCTCATTGTTCTTTCTGCTTGAATGAAAATGAAGCGATCGTAACAGTATAAAGAATAGTAACAATAAAAGAAAAACAAATATGTAACTTTGACCTTAGTTTCCGAATTAAAAGGTCGTTCAGTCACGTAAAGAGTAATGATGTAATGATAACGTTAATTCAAGCAAAAACATAAATAAACGTCTAGCCAATCAGAAATAACATTGACATCCAGGCATTTACTTGCTCGCAAAATACCAAGCTCCCTTGATACAAATTTCTGATTTTCCGATTTATATTGGGTGTTTTGCAATATTTCACCGCTTTGTGTGTCATGTATGAGTATTTATTCTAAACAACACTTTTTCATCTTATAGCCTTTTACAGCGTGAATCTCGTCGTTTTTGACTTGGAGATAAGATACTTGTTCAATGTATTTATTAATGGGGCACGTTACTTTAAATATTTTTAACGGATAATTATTGTCATGTTACTTGCAGAAGACTGTCGAGTTTTTTTCAGGGCTGTAATATCGTTAAACTTTATTACGACAAATATTTACTTCGCGATTTTGGGTGGTAAGAGACTGGGTCAAATAACATAATTTTAATATGAATCTGCATATTATTTAGCATAGTGTTTGATTTTTTTTTTAAATATTTTGAGTAAGCATTTAAAAATTCAGAGCATGTGCTCCAAAATATAGCGTGCATGTAATTGTTTGCGTATGTAACGAAGTCCTTAAAAATATAACAGCAACAGTTAATTGTTTCTTTCTGCTTGAATGAAAATGAAGCGATTGTAACAGTATAAAGAATAGTAACAAAAAAAGAAAAACAAAGATGTAACTTTGACCTTAGTTTCCGAATGAAAAGGTCGTTCAGTCACGTAAATAGTAATGATGTAATGATAACGTTAATTCAAGCAAAGACATAAATAAACGTCTCGTCAATCAGAAATAACATTGACATCCGGGCATTTACTTGCTCGCAAAATACCAAGCTCCCTTGATACAAATTTCTGATTTTCCGATTTATATTGGGTGTTTTGCAATATTTCACCGCTTCGTGTGTCATGTATGTGTATTTTTTTCTAAACAATACTTTTTCTTCGTATAGCCTTTTATATTTTCATTTAGTCAAGTGTCCCTTTTAATTTACTTCAGCAGAAACTTCCCTCTATCTTGCGAATGCCGTCGCGATATCGTACTATATTACCTGTCATCTCGGGTCGTTTTAGCCATTACGACAATGATAGTCTGTATTGTATTAATACTCAATAATTGTCTCTGTTTTATTATTTTGCTCAAACTGAAAACATCTCTACTGTTTCACCTTGCAAAATGTGATGAATCCCGTTTCACTTTTGTTTTGGATAAATTTTTTAAATCGTAAATTCATTTTCAAAAGTGGTAGATGATATCGTAAAATAACATTGAAAAAGGTATATTCAGGGACCTATACAAACAAATGTTGTTTGTATAGGTCCCTGGTATATTAGATCAAAGTCCACGGCAACAACACGTTCACATAGTCATTTTCATCAAACTTTCGGCAGAAAGATTGGCGCTAGTTTAATGCGCTTCGTATTCAGTCTAATAAAAAGAAACGGATCACGAGTTGGTTGTATCGAGGCAAGATGGCTCCCAATGGAAACGAGATCTATCTTACGGAGGATTCCGGAGATTATCGATGTGTCACGGTTGAATATACCCGAGATTTATCTTAAGGCGGAGTCCACAGATTATCGACGTGTACGATTGGTTGGATCCTAAAGCGTCGTCAATGCTGTATCAGACACAATTACTTTGAAGCTTATGATAAACCATGAGCAAATAGATATTTGTGCTGCTGTGGTAAGGACGTGAAATGGAAGGCTGGCATATTGTTATGTTTTCTATTGTTCAAGTATTCGTTCATTTGCAGACGTCAGGTAAGATTTAGGTTTCTTGTATCCATGCTAAATTAAAATTATAATCTAAATTAATTAAAATAATATAAAATATTTTATTCAGTGAAAGCATTTACAATTATGCGAACAATTGTAAATTTGATTGAGTCGTAATAAAGACTTCTAATTAACGATACTATGTTAACGCATTATGCGTCCAAACTTATCTTATATGTACATATACCATTGTGTTTAACTTAAACAATATAGTTATATATATGTGTATGACACGATAAACAAACTTGACCTTAAGTTTATCGTCCCGAAAAGTGAACATTTCAAATGGACTGTTCCTTCTTTATGGGCCCCATGTTAGTTATGATTTAATGTTAAAGTGTATACATAAAAACATATACGGAGATGTAATAACAGTAAACATATTGTGACGATTCTGACAAAAAAGCAAGCACATCAATATGTTAGTTATATGGGTATTTTTGTTTGCCTAAATATGATCGTTACTTGTAGAGCAAATCCTAATCACCAAAGAAATTAAGGAAACTCAGTGACTTGCTTACCAGAAGGTCACCAGATCATTTATATAGTATCAACCTTTCGATAGAGGTGTCCTTTAAAAATAACTGATAGACGATTGATGCCCGCACCCAAACGGGCGCGGACAGGCGACGTTAAACGTTTGATCTAAAAAAAAAACTACTAGCAATATATAACTTAAGTTCGCTGGCTTGTTTGGTCATCTTTGTCTTATTTTCAAGGAGGCGAACGTAAATGGTATACGGGTAGGATATAGGCGATATTTCAATGTCTGTGATGTAAATATGGCGACATTTATGATCACCCACTTGTGTTTATTGAACAGCCGCTGTTAACGTTGCCCTTGGTAAGCCATCCTACCAGACGGATGATTATTTAGGACGGACTGCGGACCTTGCCGTTGACGGAAACACGTCACAGCATTTGAAAGAATTGTGCACACTCACATGGTCGTACAACACCTCATGGTGGGTTAATCTCCAGCAGATATTTCTCATTCGAAGTGTCAAGATTTTCAAAAGGACTGATGAGTGGGGTAAGTGTGTTCCTTTAATTTAGTAAAAATGCTGTTGTGCTTTCTCGTTCGTTGTGTGGAAAGCGTTATATTCAGTATATTTATATGTATTTAGAGAATTTAAGATCGTTCTTTAATTGCATGAAAAATGATGGTCAAGGATATAATTTTTCGTTTTAGAATCTTGTTTATGTTTTGGAAAAAATACCGTTGTTGGTTGTGCATGTCTATACAACCCTCTGCTTCGTGCATATATGCATTGAATCAGACACATCTAGTGTTGGACAATTAGCAGAACCTTTCCGCTATTATTATTGTTTATGTAATCGGGCACTTGGTTACTTTTATTTATTTCACGTGTATGTACCTAGAGTGAAACGATTCCCGTATTTACGACTAGTCTATTAGTGCGCATGTCTATACAAACAGCATAGCTCATGCACAGTTATGCAGCTTAAGGCAATATGAAAAACATCATATTTAATTTATTTAGTAAGCCTGTGTATTGGCCAAAAGTTCGATGTTTACAGCCATTCATAAACACGGTTATTCTGCACGCAACATGAAATTTTGGCACCGATTTCAGACGTATTCAATAATAAATTCTTAAATCTTAAGTTATCGGCACAAACTGAAAGAAAAACTGTATTTTATGCACTAAATATATTTGCAAACATATTTCAATAACTTTAGATATTTGCAAAAATTAAGTTCTTATCGGTGTGTTTTCATTCTGTCCAGCCGTGTGTTATCTCATGTGAACCCCGTTGATCCTGCACACTGAATATTTGGCAGACCGAAACTGCAATATTTGGGGTAAAAAAAATAACCCGACCTCAAATTCATATCCCGAATTAAATTACCTGATTATTATTTAAAAAAAAATCAACAAACGCCCTAGGACAATCTATACGGACGTTTTGGCACAGCGATTGTAAAGTTAATGTTTGAAATAAAATGAATTTCTCAAAATAGTCATGCAATTTAATTAAACGTGCTTCTGATCAAAGTAGTTAGAATGACTAGAAAGAAGACATATCTTTTCTTTAAAATGTGGTGCTTAAATTGAAATGAACCTACAACATTAAATCAAATGAAAATGCGTATTGTTGGATGTGTATTGCCAATCGAATCTACACTTTCAGTTATATTAATTAAGTATTTTCATTTTTAAAGCGGTTTTGTTGTTGTTTTAATATGACTGTTGCCGTATGCCTTAATTTTTAGTAAGTTCTTACTCTGACTTAGATTGAACTTAGAAGCCACGTTGTTTTATTTATGTCCCGCGGTTGTATTGTATTCAGATATAGAAAATCCGACCGATAAATAACAATCGACTAGTATGATTTGAATTAAAAAACAATAATAAAACAACAGATGGGACAGCCATGGATCCGTTCTTTCCGATAATTAATTGTAACATTAAATGGAAAAATAAAAAATAATGATGTCAATGGATTTCAATGGTTAAGCTGTTGTATTTATGGACGAACGCACCTTATTGGTAGTTGAATGACCACAAAAGTAAACAGGCTCACGTTCGTTTTTATTTACAGACGTTGTTAGTAGAACACATTCTGCAGATAATAATACCAATATTGCTTAGGTACGAATTATTCTTTATACCTAAACCGCCAATTATAATTCTGCTATGTTATAAAAGAATTATTAAGATGTCGTTTTATACAACCGTTACATTCCTCAAATACTCCACTGATCAGACATTTGATCAGTCATGCATGGTAACTATATCAGTAATTGCCTTTTCTCATTGACGTATGGATATTTTATGACTTACACACTCATCTGTGCTCTAGGAATAAATTACTTTGAACGGTTATGTTCTACATTAATATGCGCATATGATGAATCTATGTCATTTTACTGCTATTTTCAATGCACAAACCCATAGACCGAGGTCATTTTTATGTGTACTTCATGTAATTTAGCGGAGGTAAAGCAGTTTTCTGAGCGTTCCGAATACCAACTTGTACCTCTCATAACACGGCCGCTAACATTTTCTTTTTAAAACATGTATTTCAGGTTATAGACTTAAAAACGTCGAGCTTTACATCGGGTTTTCAGAGCGCGGCTTTCAATCGCGTGAAGGATTTATACCGGGAGAAGTCGGTCTTTCACATACGTTTGAGCTAGCTACACCGGTGTACGGACAGTGGGTGCGAATCACACGTAACCCTCCTGTCGAGTATCTTTCTCTGTGTGAGGTGGAGGTGGAAGGTGTTCCATATTCTGCAATAAACGGTATGTTTGACAATGTGTAAATATAGAGTATATTTACAAAACAATAATTGTCTCAGTTTCGTATTAAACACAACAGTAGTTTTATACAACTGGTCGGCGTTATAACAGTCTCAGTACGTAAAAAGCCTAAACCGTTTATGTCTAGTTTTATTTGATAATATATGTGTGAACTAATCAGTGCTTAGAAGACAGTTAATAGTAAGACAATCAAATCGTTTTCGTACATGTAGAAACACAGCCTATTATTAATGTTCATAAATGTTTTACATGATCTTATTCTTCAGGCGTTCATTTCTCGGTCTTTCAAGGATATGTTCACACTGGTATTGCAATCGACGTATCCAAGAAGGTCGGATCAAAACTCGTCTGCGCATCAAGGTGTTCCAACTCAAACAACTGCATCAGTAGCCACTACAGCACAACGACCTTGACCTGCAGCCTGTTCGATTCCTTGGCATTCAAGAAAGGAGACGTCGAAAATGACGTCTGTGTTGTCAACAGTATTGCCATAACAAATAATTCAAGGGCGCAGTTGTTTGGGACATAAACGGTAAATCAGACGGTCATGTTTTTCAAAGCCATGTTAAGCAAATTAGAAACATAAATATATTCAAACAAAACAAATGCGATATCTATGAACAAAATAAATACAAAATCAGCTGCACAAAAAGAAAACACATATTTTTATATCACGAAATCATTTGAGTCATCTCAAACATTCGGCAGAGGACAAACGCCACAGCACAAAAACACGCAAAAACGCACATAAATCCTTAAATTCTGTCACCGCTCCGGAACGGTCATTGAAAATAATTCTGGATGTAAACCTGGTATAAGTTTACTCTCCAAACCCTTATACATGTACATGGCCTAACCCTTTAAAAAAATGTAAATGGTAATACTCATGGGCAAATTGAAATTAGTGTACGTGGCACCATCAAAACAAAACTGGTTTATTTTCAGATTATATTTTCAGATTATTCAGTATATGTAATAAACGTTCAATAACGTAAATTTTATGCTTGTTTATAAGATAAACAACAAGATTTTGCTGTTGTGATGCGTTGCTAATAAACAAGTGGGACTATGAAAGTCGCGATTTAGTTCATACCAGTCCTTTTTGTGTTTTTACCGATAAACAGCGATAGATACAAAAACAAGTAATTCGGATACAAAATGTAAGCATTGAAAATAGTGAATACACATTAAATGTAAAATCAAGTGCACCTTCCTATATCATGTAGCCCATATTTCTCGTACATCAAGGGCGTAGAAATAATCACACAATACACATGTTACATTCATACTTATACCAATGCATGTTAAAAACACACAAGTAATATGGTTTAACTGGCAAATTGAATGAATGACGTACAAATTATTGTTGTTATGTATATAGACATTTAATCCAATACTTGAAATAAAAGACCACAATATTTTAATTAGGTGTTATATTTTTTCTTTGTTTCGTCTTTTTATGTTCGTGTGTTTACATATCAGTAATGGTAAATATCCAACATAATTACGAATCCCATTTTTGATGACTTTTCTAATCTTTTTTGTAAAGATATTCTGACGATAAATTTATGGAAAGTGCGTGCGTTTATTACGCGTGAACGACTTAATTGTCAGTAATTCCAATTAATTATTAACACACTGTGAATTCTTCGCTTTGTTGGTGGTATTTTTGTTACGATGTTCAGAAAAACCCGCTGTTTAAACATTATGAAGTGTTTTGTTTCACATATAAGATTCTAATATGTACCGTAAGCTTTATATACAGATCATTTTGTAGAATATTTTTATTTAAAAATGTGCAATAGCTTTACATGTTGTGTATATTGTGAAGTCTTTTCTTACACCGCTATAGTAAAGCTAGAAACATTTCCAATTTGGTCGATGCTCTTTTTGTTTTTAACTTCGGGTATATAACTAAAATTGCATTTTTTATCTCTGATTAAATTACTCTTATTTGTTATTTTGGAAACGTTAGCTCATGGTAAGCTATGTGATTACCTTATTCCGGCATCCGTCGCCGAGCGGTGTCCGGTTTGCGTCGTCAACCTTCAGCTCGTTCCCTCTCTAGACGCTATATATGTCATCTGATCTTTATGAATTACGGTCGGAATGTTTATCAAGGCAAAATGAAGACCGAGCTTGAATCTGGATCATGTGCGTCTCAAACCTTGGGCATCAGGTCAAATGTTAGAAAATCGTGTAACAACAATAGAGGACTCAATCTAAATACAACTTGTTCAGAGTGTTTATCTTGACGTTTTCTTAACCAGGTTTGAATAGGTGTTACGTTCGTTCAAAACCAAGGTCACCAGGTAAAATCTTATTAAAACATGGTTTTCATTCTAGAGGCCACGTTTATATCTCTTTATGAAACATTGACAGTGTTTCTTGACAATATATAGGCTAAGTTTGAAGCTATGTTATGATGTGATTTCAAAAATTAAAAAATTTGGTAAACAGTTCAAATCATATAAAAACGTTGTTACCACTCTGAAATTGTGTTTTAGTCTATCTGATAAAAAAGTAACAATTTTTATGTCGACACAATATTTCCAAGTATGAATCTAGGTTATACGCGTTCGATCACTGGTCATGTATAAGAAAAAGGTTATAATCACTCTAGAAAAACATTTATCACTCGCTCTTGGTGTAACTTGGACAAATGTTTATCTTTACATTTTTTAAAGCTGAGTTCAAATCTTGGTTTCATGTGCCCCAAAACAAGGTCACCAGATCAAATCTTAGAAAAAACCTTGAAACCACTCTAGAGGCCACATTTATTATTCAACCATGATTGAACTTGGGAAAATTCATATTTCAGCAATACCTTATACGAGTTGTTATCTGGGTCACGTGCGTTAAACTAGCTCACCAAGCAAATGTTTGTAACATTCTAGAATTAAAATAAATGACTAGCTCGCTAAAATCGGCCAGATTGTTATCTTGACAATATCTAATTCAAGTTTGAATTTGATCTGATGCGTCTGAAAACTTGGTCACCATGTAAAATGAAAAAAGCTATGTTTTCAAACTAACGCCACATTCATGACGCAGTGTATGTTTAACTTGGTCAGACTGTTTATCATGTCAATTTGAAGGTCACATTTGAAACTGTGTCAAGTGTGGTCAAAAACTAGATCACCTGCTCAAGTCTTCAGCAAATGGTGCGCATAGCCTCATGTGAGCGCTTAAGGGCCATTATGACCGTCTTCCCGATTGATTTATTTCTAAGCTGTCACATAAACAACCAATCTATGTAATATGGATCTGTTACACCCAATATTGCTGCTTTTTCCTGTATTTGCACGATGATGATCTGAAATTTTAACTATATGATAATATATTTTTATTTTTTTGTAAAAAGAAGGGTTGTAGTTGACACTTAATCGTAATTTCATTTCATCGTTCCTCAAAGTTGTAACTCTGTTGCTCTGGTCTCCTTCCATTGAGTAATTAAATGGTAATTAAATTGAATGCGTATTAATTCCCTTTTATCATTGTTTAATTTGAGTTACAATGCTATGAGGTTAAATTTTATCTACAATTATATGTATCATGAATATTGCTGGACCAAGTGTGAGGTTGAGCGCTCTAAAACCGGTTTTAACCCCTGTGCTTTGAATTGATCGTTCAAATGCGGTGACCCCCGCTTTATTCTATTATGTGTGTTTGTTGTTTCGTATTGTGCTTTTTCTTACTGTTTTGGCAATTGGTCACTTGCACTAAATAAATGCAATACTGCTCAAGCAGCTGGAGTTTCATTTCTTTATACTGCTTGATGTATTTGTATGCTTTTAGTAATAAATTGTGTTGGAAAAAAGGGGGTTTGTCTTTGAAATTATGCGTTCCTGTATCGCTTATCACCAACATACATAGGTGTGCAAGTATATATGCCGGTTAATCAGTTTGACCATTTTTTCTTATCTAGCACCGTTACTTTTTGTGAAATGCGCGACACAAAAACTGTAGGCGGACAGAAGAACGGCCTGGCGGACAGGATTATTATATGCCCCCACTCCTTTCTTAAGTGGGACACAAAATACACATTACCACACATTAGTGCCAGTGCTTTAGAATGACATGTTCACAGATTGACGAAACGATATTTTTTATGTCATTAATTTCACAAGGAAATTTTGTGTGTATTATTACGCCGTTAATATTTTCTTAATCACCAGGTCCCGTGCTCACAAAACAGTTTTTGCAATCGAAAATCGATTTTTCTTGTCATTGAAAATGGATTTTCATTGTAGTTGATAGGCAAAAATAAAAATCGATGTCAGTTAAAATCGATTTTCGATTGCAAAAATGTTTTGTGAACACGAGGCCAGAACAATCAATGAACTCAATGATACGTGTGCAAATACCATGTGAACAAAGGTCATCGATGCCTAGTGCTTATTATCCACGCACCTTTAAAATAATTATTCGCTCGCGTTCTTCTAAACGTTAAGTTGCGTTCAAATACAAATCTAAAAACAGTATATATTAAAAACATGAATTAAGCACTTACTGAATGATCGCATATGCTTACCATAAGCATGTATGTTAGATTATTTCTTTATTGTTCTGAGGTTAGATTATCCAATATCTGTACTAGAACGAAACATTTGACTTTTTTTATTAAATTGTTGTTAAGAACATATTCACTTAAACTAAATAATAATACTGATTTGATTTATTAAAATAAAATACTCCATGCATGGGTCGGTATCTACCAATAAATGATAAAACAATTTAGAATATTTTGTTTTTGTAATTGGAATCTATGAAAATGATTATAAAAACATTGGAAAAACCTCAAATTCGAGAAAAAAAGGGAAACAAAATCTCATGAGATTTTTATTTATTTTCAAATTCAATTTAACGCCTTAAAATCGCGTTGACTGTTCATCATTCTATAAAATATAGAATTTCTGGAAGTAAGGTGAATAAATCTCTTAACATATGTAAACAATCAAAACGGATTTTTTCCAATTAAAAAATAAGATTTTCTATGACAGAATATTGAACGCAAATCAGCACCTATAATTTAACTTTGCTTCAAACCGATAACATATACTCAAACGTATAATTTCTTTTCAAAAATACAATATGATTATTTCCCAATGCAAAACTTGGGCAATTACCATGGAAAAAAACGAAAAATCCCATGGGAAAACGAAACATCACATTTGAAAATGTGAAAATCTCACGGAAAAAACAATTTTTCTAATAAATTTCTATAGTAAAAAAGAAAGCATTTTTAAGCAAAACGTATCAATTATTTATAAAAAAAATAATACTTTTATTGCATATGTGATCTCAAAGAAGAAAATTTTCAAGCAAATGGGTACTTCAGTTTGCGAAATTTTCGTTAAATATCGGATACATGCGCGCAATTTTACACATCAGACCGCTTGAAAAAAACACTTAAAAAATATTGCGCTAGACATTTTTTGACATAGCCATCTTTCGCCTGAGGACGGGAACCACACTCTTACCCGGTGGCGCGGGTATTTTAGCCCTGTTTGTCCCAGGTTTCGGGAGCCCTTCAGGGCTGCCCAACCGCTGCTACACTGCAACAAATTTTCAATGTAGACGGAGCGGCTTCGAGCCGCATTTCACTCGTATTCAACCTTTTCATCTCGCTAGACCCCAAGCCCCGACCAGAGGCCCGGTCTCTTCTGTGCTGTGAAAAATCGATTGTGCTTAAGGATATAATAACTGACAAGATCTAGGTCAGTGTGTGTGTGTGGGGGGGGGGGGGGGGATAGCATCAACACTCATAAACGCATTCCTTTGCGCTAAAACATTTCCGGACTGCTACCACTGGAATGGTGCAGCATTCCCATAATTTATGGCGTGATAGAGTTATAATATTGATTGTTCATTATTTTAAACTAGGTAACGAACCGGTGCACATATTTTACCTAGAATGATCTGTCGAGGAAAGTCCATTTCTATAATACTGGACATAATCTTTAAATATGGCGCTCATAGGGCATTTTACATATGATTTTTTCCCATTATTCATTGTGTACAAGTTCAATATAATAAGATTCCTACATATAGAGTGTTTTAAATATTATTTCACTAATAACGCACATTTTGTACAAAATTGATAGGCAATGTTATAAATACGCAATAATTGATAGTTACAGTCCTTACAATACTATTACCACACTACCACACCCTCTGCACGTGTCACAGCCTGAGAAATTCCAACAGGTTAACAGGTTAACCGGTTAATCACCTGGAACGATCAGTTAACCTGTTATATTTTTTGTAAATATTAAACCTGAAGCTTTTTTAAATAATGCTTTTTCCCTGGAAGAATATGTACGTTTTTTTTGCGCCCGCGACATACTGCAAACCTTCTCTAGCGCCTACTAAGATTAGCATGCCACACGAACGACGGGAATTAATAGCCTATCAATAAAACAGTACCTTAGTTATTATCATTAACTCATGTGCGAACAGTGGGGAATTGAGGCTATCAGCGTAGACCTAAAAGACCCATTTATTAAACTTGTGATTACAATCAATCACTCGAGACTTTGGTCCGCGTATTTTTATGAATTTTTAAACAGTAACTAAGACTGATTGCTCTCGAGAATAAAGTATTTTGAAATAACATGTGTATTAAGATTATCAGTAGTTGTTAAAATCTTGAACAGGTATCGTCAAGCTATCTCTCAGAATTTAATAATATTGGTATTAGTTTACGTAATCTACGATCCCACAACCACCTTCTAAGGCAAGTTAGAATTAAGAAAGGTTACGCAAGTTTTCAAACCACTTTAATAAAGAACTAACAATCAAACAGTTATTTATTTGATTAAAACAGCATCATTAAATGTAGTATGTGTTTAATTATTTTAAAGTTGTGCGGTGCGGTACGATAAGAATACATTTAACCTGAACGAGAAAAACAGCGTCTTTATGTTAAGTCAATTCAAACTTCAGAAAATTAAACGGATTGAATATTGATACAAACCCTTGTTGTAAGCGATACGACGCGAACGTAAGCGGCGCCCCAACCATAAAATAATGATACGTGGCAATGAACATTGTTAATGTGTGCAGTTCTTAGCTCGTCTGACCCATATTTCACATGATACAAAAAACACAATCAAAACAAATACACAAATCTATTAATATTAATTGTGTAATACATCAAGATATCAGTAAAACTGATGGATGCTCCCCGATGATGCTTTGTCGATATATGGGTAAATTGTGTGGAAAATGTGACCTTGAGAAAATCTATAATAAGCCTCGGTGACCTTGACCCCAGTGCCCTCAAACCTCATCAAAAGGTAGAGGTCCATGCACGGTACCTAAATGCCAAATATATAAGAGATCGGTAAAATATTGAAGGCGCTGTGATACACTGTAACAAAAGCGTTACCTTGAGTAAATCTATTATTAGCCACGGTGACATTGACCTTGACCCAAGTGACCTCAAACCTCATCAAAAGGTAGAGGTCCATGCAAGGTGTCTACATGCCAAATATGGAAGAAATCGGTAAAATGTTGAATGCGCTAGGAGAAATTGTAACAGTATTGTGGCGGAAAATCTATTATTAGCCTCGGTGAACTTAACTTTAACCCCAGTGAGGTCAAATGTCATCAAAAGGTAGAGTCATGCAAGGTACCTACATGCCAAATATGTAAGAGATCGGTAAAATTTTAAAGGCGCTATAAGAAACTGTAACAAAAGTGTGACGGAAAATCTATTATTATCCTCGGTGACCTTGACCTTGACCCCAGTGACGTCAATCCTAATCAAAAGGTAGAAGTCCATGCAAGGTACCTACATGCCAAACATGTAAGAGATGGGTAAATTATTGAAGGCGCTATGAGAAACTGTAGAAAAAAAGTGTGACGGAAAATCTATTATTATTAGTTTCGATGACCTTGACATTGACCCCAGTGACCTCAAAACTCATCAAAAGGTAGAGGTCCATGCAAGGTACCTACATGCCAAATATGTAAGAGATCGGTAAAATAATGAAGACGCTATTAGAAACTGTAAAAAAAAAGTGTGACGGAAGGAAGTACGGAATTACAAACTGGCAACTGTAGGCTCCCCATATTTACATATGGGGAGCATAACAAGAAACGTATATGGCTCTTTATGAATGTAATAAACGAAAGCGATCTTAAATTACTTTCGTACGAGCGATATAACTTTTCAAAACATTTTTAGGTTGTTTAGTTTACTGGTTAATGTTTTGTGTAACCTGTTGCATCCCTTCTTGGAATGTATAGCCCAGTGACATAAATTAATATTACGTATTTGATAGTTTTCTTTGCAATCATTGCATCATTAAACATAAATTTACTGCTTTTGAACACTGAGCAGCAACCATTTACTCAAATATAGCGTGACAGTTTCATTCAATCTCTGTGTCGTTCCTTTAAAATAACGATAAATGCACCAGAACCTCGTTGTGGATTCTAATAATAAATTTGCATGCAGAAATTCTTGATCGAAAACGAATAGTTCTCTTATAAATCAAAATCCCCATTTCAAAGTGTCCCAAGCAATCAAATAGTTTGTTTACCAGCATTACCATATAATAACTTCCGTATAAATATAGTAACAAAGTGTAAACAAATAAGACTAACTTCATAATAATTGGGTAATATTATATAGCTTCAATAGATTTTCAACATTTTGATTATTAACAACGAGCCGTACCTACACTACAAAGCCAATTATATGTAATATCACCGTAAACATTTCAAAGAAGAGTTTTTAGTTGGTCGCGTTACGACCAGCTAATGTTGTTACTCAAAATTTAAAGTCGGTTCGGCTTATCTACGGAGAGCCTACTACCTGCCACAAATGCCGTATCCGCACGAGAAAGAGTTGTATAATTTATGCAACAGGTTTGAGTTCTCCAACTATATTCATTCACAAATGGAAACATTATATGAATATCGTGTTCAATGTAATAGTTTCGAACGGAGCTTATATAGAAAAGAATCCATTAACAACGTATTATACGTGTCGCGGAAGAGATTGTTTATGAATGATTAAAAGAGTCCACTTACTGCTGCGCCTTCATGACGTAGTATTTTTGCTCAGCTCCTTCATAATCTGAGGCTATTAACAGATGCGGCTTCCAATAAACAAGGGAGAGTCCAATTGCACGGCAATCTCCACGCAGAGTTGTCGTTCCTTGCTCTCACACACAACTCAGTGAAGGTCATTCATAATCTGAGGCTATCAATAGATTCGGGAAAACAACGCAATAGTATAAGGTTACGCTTGTTTATATTCTCAATTTATAAAACGCTGAACATGAGTTCAACAATAACTTCAGCGATACGATAGACAACAACAAAAATGCTTTATAATCGCTAAAACCGAACATAACAAACAATTAATTATAATAATAATACGAAAGGTCTGTTTCGTAACCTCGTTCATGCTTCTACAGCGGGGATTTCTGGGAAACGTTCTTTTGTTCTCAACAGATAGCGGCGATCTTTTGTATTTACGGGTGCTAGCAACGCATTAGTACAAGGTTAGTAGAAGGTTGAGCTTGTTTATATTCACAGTTCTCAATTTATAAAACTTTGGACATGAGTTTACGAATTACTACAGGCATACTTTAGACAACCTCAAAAATGCTTTATAATCGCCAAAACCGAAAAAAACTAAATTAATCAGGAAATATCTTTTAAAAATGTAGTCGGCGTATACGCTGACTTTAAAATAAAGTTTGCAATTTACTTTTCTAAATAAATAAATAAAATAAAAACTATTGTGTGTTTTTTTCACTTGTAAGTTGCATATTCAACGCATGAAATGTGTGTTAGCATTGTCAAACCACACACTAGTGTAAGTAGATAAAAAATATACTACGGGAGTGCACATCATATGTGTTCTCACATGCCTTATTATGAGTATATTTCTTCACTATCGAAGTATATCGTATCTTAATTTTTGATTTAAACGCAGTTTTCTTTCGACACATTTAAATCACGCGCTCATAGCCGCGTCATGCGAAAATGGGTCTTATGCGATTCGGCCAGCGTTTGTTAAACCCACATGTGCATTTGCGCAGTCAGGTCAGAGGCGATGCTGTTCGCTATAAAATTACTTAATATGTTATGGTTTCATTATGTATCTCCTGACAGACTAAGAGATGCGCAGGCTGAGTGGGCTAAATATATATGCATACGCATATGGAATAAGACCCATTTTCGCATGACGAGGGTCATTAAAAATCTCATTGCGGATTGTAAATGGCACATTTTAGCACAATGCTTTTTGATACAAAATTGAATTCAAAATGGCAAACTTGTTAATAATGGCAGCCTATCCAGACGTTCAGGAACGATTTCCAGACGTGCTGACCAAGTACGGCAAACATTGTGGTTGGATAATTAAACGATTTCCTCTTATCGTGACACTATGCCATTTCGGTAATGATTGTTTTCTCATCTTGAAAGCAAAACTGAAATTCTGCGAGATGGATTTTAACGCGTTATTGTAACTGGGCCACAATTTGTGTCGTTTGAACATACAGAGAGTACCGGTAGTCCGGAATTCCTTACACTGAACAGTGCTACATCCTTTGCACTGAGCACAGACACAGTGATGTAGCCAAAGTTCAGAGGATGTATTTCGAATAAGCCTATGAAATATTCGAAAATATTCATGCGTGTCTGTTGGCGTTATGTTAAAAACATTAAAATGAAAAGCTGAGTAAAACAGCTTTGCCGAAAAAGCGCATTAGTGCTTTATACCTGTGTTTAGGTCAGAGTTGTTGACACCGTGTGAACTGCTCGGGTAACAAGCAATGCATAAACAACAATGTACGGGTCAACAGGGCTGTCTTTATGACTACCTAATTAGTGAGTAAAAAGTATTGCTCGCAGATTTATTTTTTTATTTATTTTCATCAATTATCTTATTGTTTAATTTGAATTTGTATATCGTGTCAAAAATCAAAAGTTTTGTACAGGGAATTTTCATCATGAAATTATATTCTTAGTGAGATAGGTATGCGATATTCCAACAATGTTCATTTAATATGATGGTAATTGTATATTGCCTTTATATTAAGTTCTCATTACCATTTTCATCATACTTTCTATGCTTTCAGAAGGTCCAAAAAGAGCCATGTTGTTGTTATTTTGTCTAAGTGATCTCTATGAAATAAATAGGATGACAAAAAGTGCACACAAAGCTCGACCCGTGCGTTATGACACACTCTTTTTAAATTTGAATATCTAATTATTAGTTATTGCATTGAACATTTAATACAACAACAACAACAACAACAACAACATCAAAGTTTCAAAGTTTATTGGCAATCCGGCATTCTGCCTTTGGCCAAGAACATATATACAATAGAAATATGGCCAAGACAGGGAATCATGCAATAATACAATTTAAACATGAGCAAATATGTCAAATCGTCCTAATTTGCCATACAGTGCTGATTGATTGATTGATTTGTTGACACATAGAATTTTTCCTAAAATTTTTGTATGAATTATTTCTAATTCTTTTCCTGAAGAATTTCCTGATTTTCTTTTCCCCAGATATCAGCAGAATAGTGAAGAACGGGGGTAACTAATTTATCAAAAAGATTTAATTTTTCTTTTGTTGGGAATTCATATTGGTTTAAAACAGAGTAAAATCGATGAAGCGCTCTGTTACCATGTTCTGATATTGATTTTATTGTTTTATACCAGTTTCCGTTTTTGAATAAAGTTACACCTAAATATTTGAATGATGTGACGATTTCTAACGGCTCATAATATAACGTAAAGTTAAAACGTGTGTGTCGGTTATTTTTTTCGAAAATAAAAACTTTTGTTTTACTCGTATTGATTTTCAGTTTGTATTTATTGCAATAGTTTTCAACGTCATTTAACATTAGTTGGGTTGATATTGGAGAAGTTGAAAATAGGACTTGATCATCGGCATAAGATATTAAAAAGAATTTAATATCGTTGATCGTTATGATTCCTTCAATATTAGAGTCAATATTTTCAATAATGTCATTAACGAACATCATGAACAGGATGCTTGAGCATGGGTCGCCTTGTTTCACACCAGCATGTGAATTGATGTGTTCTGATGTTTTATTGTTTAACCTGACGGCTGATTTTACTGGTGAATACATAGCTTTGAATGCGGAAACCATTTTAGAGCTTATTCGTTCGGTGTATTCTGAAACAAACTGTTATATCACAGAGATTAGACATTGAACGCAAACATAACACAAACAATTGGTCATCAAAAGTACGGGACATTCTTAACCAAACCGGTTTTAACGATGTTTGGTTATTCCCCGAATCTGTGAACTCTAATCAATTTATCCCGTTACTTAAAAACAGATTACGAGACCAGTATATCACTAACTGGAACGTAAGTGTCACATCATCTAGTTCAATGATTTTATATAAGGAATTAAAACCAGTATTCGAAAGATCGGCTTATATTGATATTGTTGAAAATAAAAAACATAGGAACATTATAGCTAAATTACGTTTGTCATCTCATAAATTATTTATTGAAACGGGTAGACACCAGAACATTGTTAGAGATCAACGTAAATGTGTTTTATGCAACCTTAATGATATTGAGGATGAATATCACTTTGTTTTTTCATGTCCTTACTATGCCGATGTTAGGAAAACATTAATTCCAAAGTATTACAGATGTCGCCCAAATATGTTTAAGTTTATCGAATTACTTAATAGTTCAAAGAAAAATGTGTTAAGAAAATTAGCCATGTTTTGTTTAAAAGGCTTTGAAATGCGAGAAAATGTCTTATATACTTGATTGTATTTGTAATTCATAGATGCACTTTGACTATACTGTGTTTACTTGTGTGTCAATGGTCAATGGAGTTTTGCCGATTTTTCCAACAAAAAAAACTTGAAACTTGCTATATATTATATATCTTTCATAAAGACACTAAGCGTATAATAATTTAATACGTGTTGCAAGCATTAAACAACGTTTTTACAGTAGGTGGTCACCCAGTATTAACCTCTTCCATGTGACATTCTCACTTAAACATGTTGTATTTCATTCTTTTTTGAATCGATCTTCCTTCGAATGATGTATATTTTGTATTGAATTATAACGCATGCTGTTATTGTATATGTATGTTAACGACGATGAGCTGTATATGCTTAAGTCAAATAAACTATTCTGTTCTGTTCTGTTCTGTTCTGGTGATTAATTTTTGCCATTATAGTGATCGATTTACAAACAATTGTGAGGGATGTTTGTTGTACTTAATCGATAATTATGCATTTGATGTGTTACCTTATCACTAGGGGACTGCACTGTGTGTAATCCAGTTAACATTTCACAATATGGTGTTATTGATAAATTACCGCTGAGTACAAAGTCGGGTTTAAAAACTATGACCGCTATAATAACGCGTGTATGCTTAAATGATGAGCACCAATGTATTGTGGGCTCTATCAACAACCTTCGTACATTTGTTACCAGTCGCAAATTCCATTTTAAAAGTGTCTCCTTCTGTGAATAGTTGTTTTTACCTTATTTTTTTCTGTTGGTCGTTGTTTATTTCCCGCTTAAGCAGAAGAATTTCATAAGTTGAAGTGCAAAGAAATGGATTTTTACATACTTTAATATGGGCTCTACTTTGAGGTTACTATAAAACTCCTGGTTGCAATAGTGTTTTTATAGCGATTGTAGAGTTGTTTTGTACAAGTATTTATGCAATGAATTGTGAATTTATATTAATGTGAAATGTGTTTACGCGACTTAGTAAAATGGCATCACTTCTCAGAATTGCTTTTTGCTATCTTAAAAGGACTGTCAACCACGAATTACAAAAAAAGAAATGTTCTAAAATACCGTATGTGTTTACAATTATTAGTTAATATTGATTAAAATATCGACCGGTAAATTACATTACTTGAAAAAGTTCATATTTTCAGTATATTCGGTAATGAAATTTCGCGATGTGAAATCGGAAGTACATCGCGAAAATAGGTGACATTACGATAAACACACTATAAATAACGCAAGTAGATTGATCATTTTATATATAAAATATTTACAATTTTATACGCATGCACAATTTGCATTCCTGGGTTTACCACGTGACGATGATGATCAATCTACTTGCGTTATTTATAGTTAACTGGTAGTTACCTGGTACACATACCCAGTTAAATTTTACCGAATATATGAAAATATGAAACTTAACAACTTTTTCAAGTAATGTAATATACCATTCATGATATTTTAATCAGTAAAACTAATAATTGTAAAAACGGTATTTTAAAACTTTTCTTTTTTCGTCATTCGCGGTTGACGGTCACTTTTAAGTCATTATTTATGTATGCTTAATGATCACACTGTCGCCATCGTATTATCGCACTGTCGTCATCGTATTGTCGCACTGTCGTCATCGTATTATCGCACTATCGCATTGTCGCCATCGTACTATCGCACTGTCGCCATTGTATTGTCGCAGTGTCGTCATCGCACTGTCGCATTGTCGTCATCGTGCTGTCGCGTTCTCGCCATTGTACTATCGCATTGTCGCCATCATATTTTCGCACTGTCGACATTGTAATGTCTAATTGTCGCCATCGGACTATCGCGTTCTCTTATTCTCGCCCTCTGGATTTAATGTGTAATCACAATGGCACTTACGGTATTCCGTAAATAGCTCGTTGAATTTGAAAATAAGATATCGTCAAATTCACCTTAAACAAAATATTATAAGCTTGAAATCGTGTTTTTACGCGCCTTTCCTCTGTAAAGAAATGTACTTAAAGTATACTCTGTACGCATTAGTTAATGTGGCATAATGGTATTCCTTGTTTTAATCTCAGCGGAATTGTGTAAGAGTGGTAAGCGAATTATTATGCTTAGTATGCGTACTGTTCCTATTTAGTTGCGATATATGTGGGCGCATCATCAAAATTCTGCGGTCTTTAATTGAATCATTGAATCATACTTTGCTATTTATAGAATTGGTTGTTATTTTAAATACCTTTGTAATTAATGCATCTTCACTATTTGTGTATTTTCATTATGTTTTTTTTATATTATTGACTTGGAGCGTATCTTTCTTTTTGAACTCAAGATTTTTTAAAGCAAATCAATGCTCCAGTCGTGCAATTAATTGAAGATATCGAAACGATGTATCGGTCTTTGTACTGTTAACACGCTTCATACAGAGTCACAGCAATTATAACATACCATGCTATGCTAAGCAATTTGTAATTGATGGCCAAACACAATAAATACGTAGCTCGGTTATAATAACATTTTTAAGTTATTGGTATTTCTATAGGCATATATAGTTTTGTTTAAAAATGAGTAATCACGCTTAATCATATCACAGGAAAAAGTCACACATTTATTATATATTATTAATAGTTAATTGTGAGGCGGCTTTGATTATTCGACTCAGACTGAATGTTGATTGCTTCCTTCAAGTTGATCGATCTATGTTTTGTTATGTTTTTTTTTATTTTAACAGTTTTCTGTTACACATGTCTTGTTTTTAAATAGAAGCTGAGTATTCCTGTATTGAGAGTTCAACTGAGGAGTTCAGATCATCAAACTTAGACTTAACTACGGAATATTTTCCATTTTTTGACAGCAATGCTGCAGAATCAAGATGAGCTCATATTTATTTCAATCACCGTCACTATATTTATTAAATTGTTTAAGGAATTCAACTATTTACAAGTACATTAAGTATAAAATAATTGTATAAATTCATATGCATTTATGAGTAACATATGTGTAAGGAGCATTCACATGAGAGTTGGCGTAAACTTGGACATAATATGTTTAATGTGTGGGTCTTGTTTGGTACCATGTGTATTTGTATTGAGTCGGAAAAAAGCTAAAATCCTGGACGGTGTTGCTTCAAACGTTTCAAGCCCCAAATATGTTTTTACATTCCCCGTTCCCATGCGGTGACCCCATAATTAATCACATGCAGTTGGTAGACGTCTGTTTTATCATTTTAATGTTGTTAAGTGTGTACAGGTCCACATTGCTGCTTGTTATTTTTGCTGGCCCAAGTGTAACGTAAAACATGCATTTAAACTGGTTGACTTCCCCCCCTCCGCCTGGTCCAAGGCGGTGACCTCAAATTTAATCACTATTATGTTTCAGTCTTTCTTGTTGTATTTATTGTCCTGCATTGACTAAGTAACTGGTAACTTGCCTTAAATAGAAGATTATCGAGTGATAATAAACATTTAACTACTGTTGATGGTTCTCGAGTGAAAATATTCATGTATAGTTATTGTATATCAAAGAGTCTGTATACTGTGCTTAATAGTCTTAAAACTGTAAGTTACAACGCGCAATCTAGAACAGAACATAATAAAGGAAAAAAAAAACTTGTGTACGTCACAATCAGAAAGGTATGTCCATTTATACAATACAATTATTAAAATAGAGGAATATACACAATAGTGTGCTTTAATGACATACGAAACAATGTGGCTGAATGTATTTTTTAAAGTTTTTTTTCTGATTTGTATTAGTTGAAAGTACTGTTGTATTATTTCTAAGTTATAATCCCCCTCCTCCTAAAAGCTAATGATCGCTACAATTTATCGAGAAAACAATACTTCAGAGATAAATAGAACAAACCAAGAATTGTCTAGTGTCCAACTTGATCATTCTTGTACCTTTTATTAAATAACCTTTAATTTCTTTTATTTTCCAATTCACAAGAAATTGTTGACACATAACTTGAAAATAGCATCATTATTTTACGCCATGGTCTTATGAATTTCACTCGCCATCATGTAATTCTTTGGTTGTATGTTGCGTTTGATTGGGTGCCATCTTCTCTAGGTTTCGTTAATTGACTAACCCTTGAGATTTAAGCTTCGCTGCGCCTAAATGATATTCAGTGTTTTCATTTGGCAATAATTAGTTCATAAGAATCTTCTACGAAAATATCTGCGTTATGTCGTTCTACACACAACCTTTTAGGACACGATTTGTGTATCGTTTTAGTCTTTATTAAACAAGACGATGTAAGGGTAATTGTTTATGCATAGCTTTTTTAAGCTTGACCAATCATGCTCGTCATTATGCCTCCAAGGACAGTAGCGTAGTGTGTGCAAATGAAACCCAATATATTTCAGAATCGAGTTCTAGTTGGACGAACGCACTGCCGTCTTACGTACAGATAGTTCACAGTTGAAATTGTTATCCCAATCTGGTTTTGACTTTAATTTTTTTTAAACATGCTTATGTGTGATTCATACCTGCAGACTTCTTAACGTTCACTATGTTGGCCAGGTCATGTTTGATTATGTCAAATCACGATTCAGATTGTTCCATCCAATGACACCCAACAGATGATTCTGAAATTTATTTGAACGAGTGTAGATGGGTTCGATGGATAATGCAGCTGAATGTTTCCCCTGTATTTTCCAATACGAGCCGTGTTTTCAAACCATGAACAAATTAAATTTAATTTAATATATTACGATGTTAACAAATTTCATTTAATTAGAACTCTAGTATATATGCAATACAGCTCGATTGTATCGAAACCCTAAAGCTTATTGAAACGCTCTCGAGTTCGTTTCCTGGGTAGAATCAGTACTTAGTGTCTCTTTGGATATTAAACGAACGCAGCGCATTAGGGAGCCCGTGGCCCCCGAGTCGATACACGGACACCATATCCATTACGTCATGGCGAAGTTTTATTTAAAAAAGAGATGCGTTAAAATGAATCTTATTTCAACATCTGATAACGTATTACATTAAAATATCAACTTTCAAATTGTATTATCACAATTAATGCAGAATGTCATTTGTACGGGTATTGCATGTTTTCTTAGAAGAAATCTACTCTTCGATAGACAAAAACACAAACACTGATGGCAAGTCACATCGATAGTCTGCATATTTTAACATGCGACATGTGGGACCGTCTGTATATGTTCGGCGGACACATTTCAGCTTTGATCAATACACAGGCGCATGGATGTAAAAGTAAATGATGCATATGAAAACGCATTGTTAATCTAATCATGATTGTCGTATAGTCGATACAAATTTATCTAATATATATATATATATATATTAGGAATATATATAATAGGAATATGTCTGTCTGTTTGTCTGTCTGTCTGTTTGTATATCTGTGTATCTGGTTGTTCACGCATATCTTTCTCCATATATACATGTATATGCATGTGCTTAAATTGTCGTCCCAGATTAGCCTGTGCAGTCCGACTACATTTTCCGCCTAAACTAGATAGGTCACCAGGTCAACTCTTAAAAAAGTGTTACCACTCTAGGGCAACGTGTATAACTCCGTATTGATGACACTTGGACGACACTCTCCGCTTTAAATGGATCTTTTCACGGTTTGGTAAATTGACAAAATTGAAAAAAGTTGTTTCAGATTCGCAAATTTTCGTTTAAGTTATGATATTTGTGAGGAAACAGTATTACTGAACATTTACCAGAGTCCAATATAGCCATTATATGTATCTTTTGACGATTTGAAAACCTAAAAATTATAAAGCGTTGCAACGCGAAACGATTGAATAATTTGGAGAGTTCTGTTATTGTTTAAATTAACGAAACTACGAAGATTGCTTATATAAGGTATAAAATACTTTGACCGTGTATATCTGGCGGAATAGCCGAAAGGGCAAATGCTTTTTTACCTTCAGACTAACTCCAGGATTCCGGGGGTCACAGGTTCAAGCCCTGGTACCAGCCACTTTTTTTCCTTTTTTTAATTTTATTCTTGATTTTTTTACTGGAGCTTTTAAGATCCAATGTTTACATTTATCAATATAAAGCATTTAATGACAAACTTCAAAATATGCCAACATCTGTGAAAAGGCCACTTTAATGGAATTTTTCGTTTAAAGGAAGTCCCTTTTTACCGAAAATCTAGTTTAAGCGGAAAGTGTCGTCCCTGATTAGCCTGTGCGCACTGCACAGGCTAATCTGGGACGACACTTTACGCACATGCATTACGCCCAGTTTTATCAGAACATGAAACATATGGAGGCCATGTTTGACTCTGGGTCAAGTGCGGTAACACACTAGATCACTTGGTCATGTCTTAAGATATTAGTGTCCGTTTACTCAGTTGAGTTCTTAAAGAGACTGTCAACCACGAATGACAAAAACGAAAAGTTCTAAACTACGGTATTTGTTACAATTATTAGTTTATATTGATTAAAATATCAAGACTGGTAAATTACATTACTTGTAAAAAGTTAATATTTTCAGTATCTTCGGTAATAAATTATTGAAGGCGCTATGAGAAACTGTAGAAAAAAAGTGTGACGGAAAATCTATTATTATTAGTTTCGATGACCTTGACATTGACCCCAGTGACCTCAAAACTCATCAAAAGGTAGAGGTCCATGCAAGGTACCTACATGCCAAATATGTAAGAGATCGGTAAAATAATGAAGACTCTATTAGAAACTGTAAAAAAAAGTGTGACGGAAGGAAGTACGGAATTACAAACTGGCAACTGTAGGCTCCCCATATTTACATATGGGGAGCATAACAAGAAACGTATATGGCTCTTTATGAATGTAATAAACGAAAGCGATCTTAAATTACTTTCGTACGAGCGATATAACTTTTCAAAACATTTTTAGGTTGTTTAGTTTACTGGTTAATGTTTTGTGTAACCTGTTGCATCCCTTCTTGGAATGTATAGCCCAGTGACATAAATTAATATTACGTATTTGATAGTTTTCTTTGCAATCATTGCATCATTAAACATAAATTTACTGCTTTTGAACACTGAGCAGCAACCATTTACTCAAATATAGCGTGACAGTTTCATTCAATCTCTGTGTCGTTCCTTTAAAATAACGATAAATGCACCAGAACCTCGTTGTGGATTCTAATAATAAATTTGCATGCAGAAATTCTTGATCGAAAACGAATAGTTCTCTTATAAATCAAAATCCCCATTTCAAAGTGTCCCAAGCAATCAAATAGTTTGTTTACCAGCATTACCAGATAATAACTTCCGTATAAATATAGTAACAAAGTGTAAACAAATAAGACTAACTTCATAATAATTGGGTAATATTATATAGCTTCAATAGATTTTCAACATTTTGATTATTAACAACGAGCCGTACCTACACTACAAAGCCAATTATATGTAATATCACCGTAAACATTTCAAAGAAGAGTTTTTAGTTGGTCGCGTTACGACCAGCTAATGTTGTTACTCAAAATTTAAAGTCGGTTCGGCTTATCTACGGAGAGCCTACTACCTGCCACAAATGCCGTATCCGCACGAGAAAGAGTTGTATAATTTATGCAACAGGTTTGAGTTCTCCAACTATATTCATTCACAAATGGAAACATTATATGAATATCGTGTTCAATGTAATAGTTTCGAACGGAGCTTATATAGAAAAGAATCCATTAACAACGTATTATACGTGTCGCGGAAGAGATTGTTTATGAATGATTAAAATAGTCCACTTTCTGCTGCGCCTTCATGACGTAGTATTTTTGCTCAGCTCTTTCATAATCTGAGGCTATTAATACATGCGGCTTCCAATAAACAAGGGAGAATCCAATTGCACGGCAATCTCCACGCAGAGTTGTCGTTCCTTGCTCTCACACACAACTCAGTGAAGGTCATTCATTATCTGAGGCTATCAATAGATTCGGGAAAACAACGCAATAGTATAAGGTTACGCTTGTTTATATTCTCAATTTATAAAACGCTGAACATGAGTTCAACAATAACTTCAGCGATACGATAGACAACAACAAAAATGCTTTATAATCGCTAAAACCGAACATAACAAACAATTAATTATAATAATAATACGAAAGGTCTGTTTCGTAACCTCGTTCATGCTTCTACAGCGGGGATTTCTGGGAAACGTTCTTTTGTTCTCAACAGATAGCGGCGATCTTTTGTATTTACGGGTGCTAGCAACGCATTAGTACAAGGTTAGTAGAAGGTTAAGCTTGTTTATATTCACAGTTCTCAATTTATAAAACTTTGGACATGAGTTTACGAATTACTACAGGCATACTTTAGACAACCTCAAAAATGCTTTATAATCGCCAAAACCGAAAAAAAACTAAATTAATCAGGAAATATCTTTTAAAAATGTAGTCGGCGTATACGCTGACTTTAAAATAAAGTTTGCAATTTACTTTTCTAAATAAATAAATAAAATAAAAACTATTGTGTGTTTTTTTCACTTGTAAGTTGCATATTCAACGCATGAAATGTGTGTTAGCATTGTCAAACCACACACTAGTGTAAGTAGATAAAAAATATACTACGGGAGTGCACATCATATGTGTTCTCACATGCCTTATTATGAGTATATTTCTTCACTATCGAAGTATATCGTATCTTAATTTTTGATTTAAACGCAGTTTTCTTTCGACACATTTAAATCACACGTTCATAGCCGCGTCATGCGAAAATGGGTCTTATGCGATTCGGCCAGCGTTTGTTAAACCCACATGTGCATTTGCGCAGTCAGGTCAGAGGCGATGCTGTTCGCTATAAAATTACTTAATATGTTATGGTCTCATTATGTATCTCCTGACAGACTAAGAGATGCGCAGGCTGAGTGGGCTAAATATATATGCATACGCATATGGAATAAGACCCATTTTCGCACGACGAGGGTCATTAAAAATCTCATTGCGGATTGTAAATGGCACATTTTAGCACAATGCTTTTTGATACAAAATTGAATTCAAAATGGCAAACTTGTTAATAATGGCAGCCTATCCAGACGTTCAGGAACGATTTCCAGACGTGCTGACCAAGTACGGCAAACATTGTGGTTGGATAATTAAACGATTTCCTCTTATCGTGACACTATGCCATTTCGGTAATGATTGTTTTCTCATCTTGAAAGCAAAACTGAAATTCTGCGAGATGGATTTTAACGCGTTATTGTAACTGGGCCACAATTTGTGTCGTTTGAACATACAGAGAGTACCGGTAGTCCGGAATTCCTTACACTGAACAGTGCTACATCCTTTGCACTGAGCACAGACACAGTGATGTAGCCAAAGTTCAGAGGATGTATTTCGAATAAGCCTATGAAATATTCGAAAATATTCATGCGTGTCTGTTGGCGTTATGTTAAAAACATTAAAATGAAAAGCTGAGTAAAACAGCTTTGCCGAAAAAGCGCATTAGTGCTTTATACCTGTGTTTAGGTCAGAGTTGTTGACACCGTGTGAACTGCTCGGGTAACAAGCAATGCATAAACAACAATGTACGGGTCAACAGGGCTGTCTTTATGACTACCTAATTAGTGAGTAAAAAGTATTGCTCGCAGATTTATTTTTTATTTATTTTCATCAATTATCTTATTGTTTAATTTGAATTTGTATATCGTGTCAAAAATCAAAAGTTTTGTACAGGGAATTTTCATCATGAAATTATATTCTTAGTGAGATAGGTATGCGATATTCCAACAATGTTCATTTAATATGATGGTAATTGCAAATTGCCTTTATATTAAGTTCTCATTACCATTTTCATCATACTTTCTATGCTTTCAGAAGGTCCAAAAAGAGCCATGTTGTTGTTATTTTGTCTAAGTGATCTCTATGAAATAAATAGGATGACAAAAAGTGCACACAAAGCTCGACCCGTGCGTTATGACACACTCTTTTTAAATTTGAATATCTAATTATTAGTTATTGCATTGAACATTTAATACAACAACAACAACAAAAACAACATCTATAAGCTCTTAAGCATACAATTGTTTTTTTACTGATTCATAACATAGGATATTTTCTTCTAACATCTATAATGAAAGTTGTTAATAAAATAATGAGACAAAGAGAACATTGTTCTACATAATTAGTTTCATTTTAACATCCATATTGATTATTACTCGTCAAATTATGGGAAAAAATAGTATACATAGATAAATTAATTTGTTTCTAAATTGTTCCGTTAACAATTTGCATTATATATTATTTTGAAAGATTAATGATATCTTTTTTATTTTGTGTTTTCATTCATAAATCAAACTTATTTAATATTGGCCATCTTTGATAATATGCCTTAAAATAAGTTTTTCTAATATCTTTGTATATTTGACCTATTAATAAGAAATGGTATTCACTTTCTACGACATTAAGATTACAAAATTTACATTTCCTATTATCCCGAGGAATATTGTGGTATCGACTTCGTTCTATTTCTAATCTATGTGATGATAGGCGTAATTGAGTTAGTGCTATTTTAAATTTTTTTGTTGTGATGATATCCAGATATTGTTCTGTATTAAACGTGTCCTTGATGCGGCAATATGTATTTAGTCTTGATGGATTATTGATCTCTCTGTACCAGTATTGCTTGTAATGATCGAATAATCGCTGTTTTATTAGATTGTATATGTAGGTTTGTTCAGATTTCTGTCAGGGTTTCTTGTTCAGTCCATACAAAAGTTAAACCTATTGTTGTATGTTATGTTTTGTTCTGCGTCATTGAAAATTGATTCATATATTATTTTTATGCGACTATCATTTGTACATGATATTATTTTAAACCAATATTTAAAGATGTGTAATTTACGCATCACAGATAAGGGGTATCGTCCTAATTTGCCATACAGTGCTGATTGATTTGTTGATTTGTTGACACATAGAATTTTTCCTAAAATTTTTGTATGAATTATTTCTAATTCTTTTCCTGAAGAATTTCCTGATTTTCTTTTCCCCAGATATCAGCAGAATAGTGAAGAACGGGGGTAACTAATTTATCAAAAAGATTTAATTTTTCTTTTGTTGGGAATTCATATTGGTTTAAAACAGAGTAAAATCGATGAAGCGCTCTGTTACCATGTTCTGATATTGATTTTATTGTTTTATACCAGTTTCCGTTTTTGAATAAAGTTACACCTAAATATTTGAATGATGTGACGATTTCTAACGGCTCATACATATAACGTAAAGTTAAAACGTGTGTGTCGGTTATTTTTTTCGAAAATAAATACTTTTGTTTTACTCGTATTGATTTTCAGTTTGTATTTATTGCAATAGTTTTCAACGTCATTTAACATTAGTTGGGTTGATATTGGAGAAGTTGGAAATAGGACTTGATCATCGGCATAAGATATTAAAAAGAATTTAATATCGTTGATCGTTATGATTCCTTCAATATTAGAGTCAATATTTTCAATAATGTCATTAACGAACATCATGAACAGGATGCTTGAGCATGGGTCGCCTTGTTTCACACCAGCATGTGAATTGATGTGTTCTGATGTTTTATTGTTTAACCTGACGGCTGATTTTACTGGTGAATACATAGCTTTGAATGCGGAAACCATTTTAGAGCTTATTCGTTCGGTGTATTCTGAAACAAACTGTTATATCACAGAGATTAGACATTGAACGCAAACATAACACAAACAATTGGTCATCAAAAGAACGGGACATTCTTAACCAAACCGGTTTTAACGATGTTTGGTTATTCCCCGAATCTGTGAACTCTAATCAATTTATCCCGTTACTTAAAAACAGATTACGAGACCAGTATATCACTAACTGGAACGTAAGTGTCACATCATCTAGTTCAATGATTTTATATAAGGAATTAAAACCAGTATTCGAAAGATCGGCTTATATTGATATTGTTGAAAATAAAAAACATAGGAACATTATAGCTAAATTACGTTTGTCATCTCATAAATTATTTATTGAAACGGGTAGACACCAGAACATTGTTAGAGATCAACGTAAATGTGTTTTATGCAACCTTAATGATATTGAGGATGAATATCACTTTGTTCTTACATGTCCTTACTATGCCGATGTTAGGAAAACATTAATTCCAAAGTATTACAGATGTCGCCCAAATATGTTTAAGTTTATCGAATTACTTAATAGTTCAAAGAAAAATGTGTTAAGAAAATTAGCCATGTTTTGTTTAAAAGGCTTTGAAATGCGAGAAAATGTCTTATATATGTGAACATGTTTCATTGTAGTATATTTTATTTACTTGATTGTATTTGTAATTCATAGATGCACTTTGACTATACTGTGTTTACTTGTGTGTCAATGGTCAATGGAGTTTTGCCGATTTTTCCAACAAAAAAAACTTGAAACTTGCTATATATTATATATCTTTCATAAAGCCACTAAGCGTATAATAATTTAATACGTGTTGCAAGCATTAAACAACGTTTTTACAGTAGGTGGTCACCCAGTATTAACCTCTTCCATGTGACATTCTCACTTAAACATGTTGTATTTCATTCTTTTTTGAATCGATCTTCCTTCGAATGATGTATATTTTGTATTGAATTATAACGCATGCTGTTATTGTATATGTATGTTAACGACGATGAGCTGTATATGCTTAAGTCAAATAAACTATTCTGTTCTGTTCTGTTCTGTTCTGGTGATTAATTTTTGCCATTATAGTGATCGATTTACAAACAATTGTGAGGGATGTTTGTTGTACTTAATCGATAATTATGCATTTGATGTGTTACCTTATCACTAGGGGACTGCACTGTGTGTAATCCAGTTAACATTTCACAATATGGTGTTATTGATAAATTACCGCTGAGTACAAAGTCGGGTTTAAAAACTATGACCGCTATAATAACGCGTGTATGCTTAAATGATGAGCACCAATGTATTGTGGGCTCTATCAACAACCTTCGTACATTTGTTACCAGTCGCAAATTCCATTTTAAAAGTGTCTCCTTCTGTGAATAGTTGTTTTGACCTTATTTTTTTCTGTTGGTCGTTGTTTATTTCCCGCTTAAGCAGAAGAATTTCATAAGTTGAAGTGCAAAGAAATGGATTTTTACATACTTTAATATGGGCTCTACTTTGAGGTTACTATAAAACTCCTGGTTGCAATAGTGTTTTTATAGCGATTGTAGAGTTGTTTTGTACAAGTATTTATGCAATGAATTGTGAATTTATATTAATGTGAAATGTGTTTACGCGACTTAGTAAAATGGCATCACTTCTCAGAATTGCTTTTTGCTATCTTAAAAGGACTGTCAACCACGAATTACAAAAAAAGAAATGTTCTAAAATACCGTATGTGTTTACAATTATTAGTTAATATTGATTAAAATATCGACCGGTAAATTACATTACTTGAAAAAGTTCATATTTTCAGTATATTCGGTAATGAAATTTCGCGATGTGAAATCGGAAGTACATCGCGAAAATAGGTGACATTACGATAAACACACTATAAATAACGCAAGTAGATTGATCATTTTATATATAAAATATTTACAATTTTATACGCATGCACAATTTGCATTCCTGGGTTTACCACGTGACGATGATGATCAATCTACTTGCGTTATTTATAGTTAACTGGTAGTTACCTGGTACACATACCCAGTTAAATTTTACCGAATATATGAAAATATGAAACTTAACAACTTTTTCAAGTAATGTAATATACCAGTCATGATATTTTAATCAGTAAAACTAATAATTGTAAAAACGGTATTTTAAAACTTTTCTTTTTTCGTCATTCGCGGTTGACGGTCACTTTTAAGTCATTATTTATGTATGCTTAATGATCACACTGTCGCTATCGTATTATCGCACTGTCGTCATCGTATTGTCGCACTGTCGTCATCGTATTATCGCACTATCGCATTGTCGCCATCGTACTATCGCACTGTCGCCATTGTATTGTCGCAGTGTCGTCATCGCACTGTCGCATTGTCGTCATCGTGCTGTCGCGTTCTCGCCATTGTACTATCGCATTGTCGCCATCATATTTTCGCACTGTCGACATTGTAATGTCTAATTGTCGCCATCGGACTATCGCGTTCTCTTATTCTCGCCCTCTGGATTTAATGTGTAATCACAATGGCACTTACGGTATTCCGTAAATAGCTCGTTGAATTTGAAAATAAGATATCGTCAAATTCACCTTAAACAAAATATTATAAGCTTGAAATTGTGTTTTTACGCGCCTTTCCTCTGTAAAGAAATGTACTTAAAGTATACTCTGTACGCATTAGTTAATGTGGCATAATGGTATTCCTTGTTTTAATCTCAGCGGAATTGTGACATTCTCACTTAAACATGTTGTATTTCATTCTTTTTTGAATCGATCTTCCTTCGAATGATGTATATTTTGTATTGAATTATAACGCATGCTGTTATTGTATATGTATGTTAACGACGATGAGCTGTATATGCTTAAGTCAAATAAACTATTCTGTTCTGTTCTGTTCTGTTCTGGTGATTAATTTTTGCCATTATAGTGATCGATTTACAAACAATTGTGAGGGATGTTTGTTGTACTTAATCGATAATTATGCATTTGATGTGTTACCTTATCACTAGGGGACTGCACTGTGTGTAATCCAGTTAACATTTCACAATATGGTGTTATTGATAAATTACCGCTGAGTACAAAGTCGGGTTTAAAAACTATGACCGCTATAATAACGCGTGTATGCTTAAATGATGAGCACCAATGTATTGTGGGCTCTATCAACAACCTTCATACATTTGTTACCAGTCGCAAATTCCATTTTAAAAGTGTCTCCTTCTGTGAATAGTTGTTTTGACCTTATTTTTTTCTGTTGGTCGTTGTTTATTTCCCGCTTAAGCAGAAGAATTTCATAAGTTGAAGTGCAAAGAAATGGATTTTTACATACTTTAATATGGGCTCTACTTTGAGGTTACTATAAAACTCCTGGTTGCAATAGTGTTTTTATAGCGATTGTAGAGTTGTTTTGTACAAGTATTTATGCAATGAATTGTGAATTTATATTAATGTGAAATGTGTTTACGCGACTTAGTAAAATGGCATCACTTCTCAGAATTGCTTTTTGCTATCTTAAAAGGACTGTCAACCACGAATTACAAAAAAAGAAATGTTCTAAAATACCGTATGTGTTTACAATTATTAGTTAATATTGATTAAAATATCGACCGGTAAATTACATTACTTGAAAAAGTTCATATTTTCAGTATATTCGGTAATGAAATTTCGCGATGTGAAATCGGAAGTACATCGCGAAAATAGGTGACATTACGATAAACACACTATAAATAACGCAAGTAGATTGATCATTTTATATATAAAATATTTACAATTTTATACGCATGCACAATTTGCATTCCTGGGTTTACCACGTGACGATGATGATCAATCTACTTGCGTTATTTAAAGTTAACTGGTAGTTACCTGGTACACATACCCAGTTAAATTTTACCGAATATATGAAAATATGAAACTTAACAACTTTTTCAAGTAATGTAATATACCAGTCATGATATTTTAATCAGTAAAACTAATAATTGTAAAAACGGTATTTTAAAACTTTTCTTTTTTCGTCATTCGCGGTTGACGGTCACTTTTAAGTCATTATTTATGTATGCTTAATGATCACACTGTCGCTATCGTATTATCGCACTGTCGTCATCGTATTGTCGCACTGTCGTCATCGTATTATCGCACTATCGCATTGTCGCCATCGTACTATCGCACTGTCGCCATTGTATTGTCGCAGTGTCGTCATCGCACTGTCGCATTGTCGTCATCGTGCTGTCGCGTTCTCGCCATTGTACTATCGCATTGTCGCCATCATATTTTCGCACTGTCGACATTGTAATGTCTAATTGTCGCCATCGGACTATCGCGTTCTCTTATTCTCGCCCTCTGGATTTAATGTGTAATCACAATGGCACTTACGGTATTCCGTAAATAGCTCGTTGAATTTGAAAATAAGATATCGTCAAATTCACCTTAAACAAAATATTATAAGCTTGAAATCGTGTTTTTACGCGCCTTTCCTCTGTAAAGAAATGTACTTAAAGTATACTCTGTACGCATTAGTTAATGTGGCATAATGGTATTCCTTGTTTTAATCTCAGCGGAATTGTGTAAGAGTGGTAAGCGAATTATTATGCTTAGTATGCGTACTGTTCCTATTTAGTTGCGATATATGTGGGCGCATCATCAAAATTCTGCGGTCTTTAATTGAATCATTGAATCATACTTTGCTATTTATAGAATTGGTTGTTATTTTAAATACCTTTGTAATTAATGCATCTTCACTATTTGTGTATTTTCATTATGTTTTTTTTATATTATTGACTTGGAGCGTATCTTTCTTTTTGAACTCAAGATTTTTTAAAGCAAATCAATGCTCCAGTCGTGCAATTAATTGAAGATATCGAAACGATGTATCGGTCTTTGTACTGTTAACACGCTTCATACAGAGTCACAGCAATTATAACATACCATGCTATGCTAAGCAATTTGTAATTGATGGCCAAACACAATAAATACGTAGCTCGGTTATAATAACATTTTTAAGTTATTGGTATTTCTATAGGCATATATAGTTTTGTTTAAAAATGAGTAATCACGCTTAATCATATCACAGGAAAAAGTCACACATTTATTATATATTATTAATAGTTAATTGTGAGGCGGCTTTGATTATTCGACTCAGACTGAATGTTGATTGCTTCCTTCAAGTTGATCGATCTATGTTTTGTTATGTTTTTTTTTATTTTAACAGTTTTCTGTTACACATGTCTTGTTTTTAAATAGAAGCTGAGTATTCCTGTATTGAGAGTTCAACTGAGGAGTTCAGATCATCAAACTTAGACTTAACTACGGAATATTTTCCATTTTTTGACAGCAATGCTGCAGAATCAAGATGAGCTCATATTTATTTCAATCACCGTCACTATATTTATTAAATTGTTTAAGGAATTCAACTATTTACAAGTACATTAAGTATAAAATAATTGTATAAATTCATATGCATTTATGAGTAACATATGTGTAAGGAGCATTCACATGAGAGTTGGCGTAAACTTGGACATAATATGTTTAATGTGTGGGTCTTGTTTGGTACCATGTGTATTTGTATTGAGTCGGAAAAAAGCTAAAATCCTGGACGGTGTTGCTTCAAACGTTTCAAGCCCCAAATATGTTTTTACATTCCCCGTTCCCATGCGGTGACCCCATAATTAATCACATGCAGTTGGTAGACGTCTGTTTTATCATTTTAATGTTGTTAAGTGTGTACAGGTCCACATTGCTGCTTGTTATTTTTGCTGGCCCAAGTGTAACGTAAAACATGCATTTAAACTGGTTGACTTCCCCCCCTCCGCCTGGTCCAAGGCGGTGACCTCAAATTTAATCACTATTATGTTTCAGTCTTTCTTGTTGTATTTATTGTCCTGCATTGACTAAGTAACTGGTTACTTGCCTTAAATAGAAGATTATCGAGTGATAATAAACATTTAACTACTGTTGATGGTTCTCGAGTGAAAATATTCATGTATAGTTATTGTATATCAAAGAGTCTGTATACTGTGCTTAATAGTCTTAAAACTGTAAGTTACAACGCGCAATCTAGAACAGAACATAATAAAGGAAAAAAAAACTTGTGTACGTCACAATCAGAAAGGTATGTCCATTTATACAATACAATTATTAAAATTGAGGAATATACACAATAGTGTGCTTTAATGACATACGAAACAATGTGGCTGAATGTATTTTTTAAAGTTTTTTTTCTGATTTGTATTAGTTGAAAGTACTGTTGTATTATTTCTAAGTTATAATCCCCCTCCTCCTAAAAGCTAATGATCGCTACAATTTATCGAGAAAACAATACTTCAGAGATAAATAGAACAAACCAAGACTTGTCTAGTGTCCAACTTGATCATTCTTGTACCTTTTATTAAATAACCTTTAATTTCTTTTATTTTCCAATTCACAAGAAATTGTTGACACATAACTTGAAAATAGCATCATTATTTTACGCCATGGTCTTATGAATTTCACTCGCCATCATGTAATTCTTTGGTTGTATGTTGCGTTTGATTGGGTGCCATCTTCTCTAGGTTTCGTTAATTGACTAACCCTTGAGATTTAAGTTTCGCTGCGCCTAAATTATATTCAGTGTTTTCATTTGGCAATAACTAGTTCATAAGAATCTTCTACGAAAATATCTGCGTTATGTCGTTCTACACACAACCTTTTAGGACACGATTTGTGTATCGTTTTAGTCTTTATTAAACAAGACGATGTAAGGGTAATTGTTTATGCATAGCTTTTTTAAGCTTGACCAATCATGCTCGTCATTATGCCTCCAAGGACAGTAGCGTAGTGTGTGCAAATGAAACCCAATATATTTCAGAATCGAGTTCTAGTTGGACGAACGCACTGCCGTTTTACGTACAGATAGTTCACAGTTGAAATTGTTATCCCAATCTGGTTTTGACTTTAATTTTTTTTAAACATGCTTATGTGTGATTCATACCTGCAGACTTCTTAACGTTCACTATGTTGGCCAGGTCATGTTTGATTATGTCAAATTACGATTCAGATTGTTTCATCCAATGACACCCAACAGATGATTCTGAAATTTATTTGAACGAGTGTAGATGGGTTCGATGGATAATGCAACTGAATGTTTCCCCTGTATTTTCCAATACGAGCCGTGTTTTCAAACCATGAACAAATTAAATTTAATTTAATATATTACGATGTTAACAAATTTCATTTAATTAGAACTCTAGTATATATGCAATACAGCTCGATTGTATCGAAACCCTAAAGCTTATTGAAACGCTCTCGAGTTCGTTTCCTGGGTAGAATCAGTACTTAGTGTCTCTTTGGATATTAAACGAACGCAGCGCATTAGGGAGCCCGTGGCCCCCGAGTCGATACACGGACACCATATCCATTACGTCATGGCGAAGTTTTATTTAAAAAAGAGATGCGTTAAAATGAATCTTATTTCAACATCTGATAACGTATTACATTAAAATATCAACTTTCAAATTGTATTATCACAATTAATGCAGAATGTCATTTGTACGGGTATTGCATGTTTTCTTAGAAGAAATCTACTCTTCGATAGACAAAAACACAAACACTGATGGCAAGTCACATCGATAGTCTGCATATTTTAACATGCGACATGTGGGACCGTCTGTATATGTTCGGCGGACACATTTCAGCTTTGATCAATACACAGGCGCATGGATGTAAAAGTAAATGATGCATATGAAAACGCATTGTTAATCTAATCATGATTGTCGTATAGTCGATACAAATTTATCTAATATATATATATATATATTAGGAATATATATAATAGGAATATGTCTGTCTGTTTGTCTGTCTGTCTGTTTGTATATCTGTGTATCTGGTTGTTCACGCATATCTTTCTCCATATATACATGTATATGCATGTGCTTAAATTGTCGTCCCAGATTAGCCTGTGCAGTCCGACTACATTTTCCGCCTAAACTAGATAGGTCACCAGGTCAACTCTTAAAAAAGTGTTACCACTCTAGGGCAACATGTATAACTCCGTATTGATGACACTTGGACGACACTCTCCGCTTTAAATGGATCTTTTCACGGTTTGGTAAATTGACAAAATTGAAAAAAGTTGTTTCAGATTCGCAAATTTTCGTTTAAGTTATGATATTTGTGAGGAAACAGTATTACTGAACATTTACCAGAGTCCAATATAGCCATTATATGTATCTTTTGACGATTTGAAAACCTAAAAATTATAAAGCGTTGCAACGCGAAACGATTGAATAATTTGAAGAGTTCTGTTATTGTTTAAATTAACGAAACTACGAAGATTGCTTATATAAGGTATAAAATACTTTGACCGTGTATATCTGGCGGAATAGCCGAAAGGGCAAATGCTTTTTTACCTTCAGACTAACTCCAGGACTCCGGGGGTCACAGGTTCAAGCCCTGGTACCGGCCACTTTTTTTCCTTTTTTTAATTTTATTCTTGATTTTTTACTGGAGCTTTTAAGATCCAATGTTTACATTTATCAATATAAAGCATTTAATGACAAACTTCAAAATATGCCAACATCTGTGAAAAGGCAACTTTAATGGAATTTTTCGTTTAAAGGAAGTCCCTTTTTACCGAAAATCTAGTTTAAGCGGAAAGTGTCGTCCCTGATTAGCCTGTGCGCACTGCACAGGCTAATCTGGGACGACACTTTACGCACATGCATTACGCCCAGTTTTATCAGAACATGAAACATATGGAGGCCATGTTTGACTCTGGGTCAAGTGCGGTAACACACTAGATCACTTGGTCATGTCTTAAGATATTAGTGTCCGTTTACTCAGTTGAGTTCTTAAAGAGACTGTCAACCACAAATGACAAAAAAGAAAAGTTCTAAACTACGGTATTTTTTACAATTATTAGTTTATATTGATTAAAATATCAAGACTGGTAAATTACATTACTTGTAAAAAGTTAATATTTTCAGTATCTTCGGTAATAAAACTTCGCGATGTGAAATCGAAAGTACATCGCGAAAATAGGTGACATAACGATATACACACTATAAATAACGCAAGTAGATCGATCATTTTATATATAAAATGTAAGCAATTCACTACGCATGCACAATTTGCATTCCTTGGTTTACCACATGACGATGATCATCAATCTACTGGCGTTATTTATAGTTAACTGGTAGTTATCTGGTAGACATACACAGTAAAATTTATTACCGAATATACTGAAAATATGAAAACTTAACAACTTTTTCGGCGTAAGCTGTATAAAGCCAGCTTTTCACCCTGACTTGACCTTTGTAAGTGTCCAATAATATTCAAATAAAATTTCCCGCGGCTAGGTACGAATGAATACACTTCATTTATTCCATTAGCTGATTTGAGTATAACACCAGAACATTGGAAACATATCTGCGTCTTTGTAACACTGTTGTACTGCATGAAACAATTTTATCTCTAATGAAAAGGCTCAATAGATAGAACAGTTTTACGATCAATTTTCGACATAAATACAGTTTGTGCGTTCACCTTTTATTTTCAGAGAATTACCAGCGCAAAAGCGTTTATACTAAAGGCTATGTTCTCATATTTAGTACTTACTTGCATTGCATTTCAACCCGCGAGGTTTCGATTCAATTCGCGGCCAGTGTGTGACAGTCAGAGTTTATATACAGTTCATCACCGGAGTTCGCAAAAGGGGTTGCGATCTTTTCATTGAAGGAAAAAAATGGAATCTATGCTATTTTTGTCTGATGGAGTAAATAGTTATTTTAGTCGCTTTGTCGATATATCAATATTTTAGGCACAGCTGTTGCCTTGGTCGTGTACAGTTGGCGTAAAACAGAGTATTCACATAATGTACGTGAAGCATTAAAATTATAAATTAGTTTTTAAATAGGGCGTAAAAAAGAATACACCGTACTTATTTTTCGGCGTTAGCTGTATACGCCAGCTTTTCACCTTAGCCTGACCTTTGTAAACGACCAATCAATTCGAATATAAAATTTTCCGCCGGTAGGCCTGAAACTTTTCGCAGTCGAAAACGGTCAATATACAAACAGATTTCACATTAACATTAATATGTTATTCCATCGACTTTCTATTTTTGGGAAGTGTAGGGACAGGGATACTACAGTTCGTTTAGCAACGAAGTTAATTGCGTATTCAGCATGAAACAATTGTAGCTCTATCTCTAATAATTAGGTTTGAGAGATGGAGCAGTTTCACACTCAATTCTCGACATCAATACAGAGTGCGTGTCCCTTTATATTTAGAAGAATGTCAGCGCCAGAGCTTAAAGGCTGTGTTCTCATATTTGGTAATTACTACGATATTGCATTATGTGCACTCAAAAATTTTAGATCATATAAGAATCGTTGTTAAGTAACCTGATATACGCTTTGACGAACATATTAAAAATTGTTTCTAAATTAACTGTTAAACAAGAAAATGTTTAAAGCTTTAAACAAGCCGTCGTTTCAGCAGCAGAATTGTTACCCAACTTTAATACATTGCATTCCAATCTGCAAGGTATCAAGGTCAGTTTGAGGTCAGTTGCAGAAATCTTTATATAAACGCCGTCTCGTAAACTTTGTGCACTTGAAGTCTGTTTTGATCAGAAAGATACTAAATAAAGATATTCGGCGATATTATTGTGGTATGTCAATCATCGATTTTTAATATGTTTTCAACATTTGCATGATAAGGACCAATTTTGATAAAATTAATTAGAAATATTCATCCATTTAGACCAGTTTATTAAGCATGAGCACAATAATTCACTATACTATAATTATGCAATTAAATAAGATTCGAGTATTGCCGGCTGACCTATATGCACTCGTTTATTTTCATGTTTCTTGTGTTTTTCTATTCTGTAAATATAGATATCTGAGTAATGATATCACATAAAGCAAAATAAGCCACGAAATCTGGCGCAACACCCCGTAATTGAGTTGCTTGTGATGTAGCTATGAACTGCGCAGAAAAAAGGCATCCGCTACTTTTTATCTCATAGAGATAACTTTTGATCGTTCATAAACATCGACCACAATCAACGCCGTATATCTTTTTTAAAGATATTTCTTGTTTCAAGGTATGTAAATTACCAGTCGTGATACTTAATCAATATTAACTAATAATTGTAAAAAATACAGTTTTTAAAACTTTTCTTTTCTTCGTCGTCGTGGTTGACAGTCCCTTTAACACTATATTTTTTATTGAATATCATATTACAATCAAGTACTAAATCAATTAAACTAATTGTATTATATTATCTCATTAAATAATGTACATGTATTCTCAGAGAGTAGACACTACACGCGCGCATTTGCAGGACGAGGGCATTAACTATGAGCTTACAAATGGTTTATGCCAAAGATTCACAAACGATTTCAGTTATCATGCATCTATGTCTTTGTGTGCAAACCAACACAAACGCAACGGAACAGTTTAAATGTCAGTCAAGTTGTATTTCGCACATCAGATCGCCGGGTATATCAGCTTAAACACCGTCGCCTTTGAAGGTCCCTCGTCACATTCCGTCTCAATCAAGACACTTTGCTGAACATACAGTGCACGTATCAAAGCTCGGCTGTTTACCCCAGCCATCTGACATCACGGTCTCCCTGTTCGGAAGTATTTTTCTGCGTGGATAGTCCGTTAAAGGCGGACCTCACAATTAGGACGTGTACGCAGCGGCAAAAGCATGTATATGAAACAGATATGCCAGACCAAGCAGCGTGCAAAATATTCAAACTTTTTAAAATTTGGTTTGAGTTATAAAACTCAATAACTAGTTTGGGAAGCACATGAATACTGGCGTACTTTATGTATAATAAGTTGCTTCTGCTGTTTAATGGGCTTCATGGCGGATCACAATAAAGGCTATGGTTAATATTCTATTAATCCTATGACGCCATTGTTCTATTTCAAGTGCCGTTATATCGATTGATTTTTGTATCGTAATCGACTGTTCTCCACCGGAAAACAAAACATTCGCTTTTGAAATAACTTTTTCAGCACTAACTACTATTAGCCCAAAGAACCTAGCGAGCAATTGGTTGTAACAATATTCATATTGTCAGGTCGAGCTTCATTCCATATTAGCAAATGTCGGTATTCTACCTAAAAATCACGATATAACATTGTTAATAAACTAAAATTGATTAAATGAAGTATTATATTAGATACAACTGTGAAGAACATACAATTACTGTCTCGTTTATTATTATGCATTCATTCAAAATATTTCTCAGAGTGAATATTTAAATTACAGTTTAAATAAATAGTTGTGTGTCATTATGACAGCTTACAATAACGGAGTATTAACACACCGTTTATAACATGACCTACGCTCCAGGAGTGAAATAACGTAATGCTCAATATTGTTTATAACACGGGTGTTATTACACTAGTTATATTACAGTGAAATGACGTCATTTTTACGAAATGACGTCATTATTCCAGCGAATTTCTTCAGTTAAACTCTTTTACAATGTGAATAAACGATGAAAAGAGCATAAAATAAAAATAAAAATTGTTGGTCATGTTATAAATAGAATCTTAGATGTGTGGTCATTTTGTATTGAATTTATTAAACTCGTCATCTTAATGAAGAAAAAAACTCGGCAAGCCTCGTTTTTATCTTCATTTAGATGACTCGTTAAATAAATTCAATACAAAACGACCACTCATGCAAGATCCTATATTTATAGAAATATGTGTATCGATTATTCTCTATCTTCAATAAATACGATTTCAGTGCAAAAAGCAAACTGAAACTTTTCGATATTTTAGTTGCATCAGTCTTAAACTACTCATCCGAAATATGGGGAACAACGCGAACAACCGATATTGAAGCCGTTCACAAGAAGTTCCTAAGGAAGATATTATGCGTTGATCAGTCAACTAATCTCAGCGCCCTGTACGGTGAATTAGGACGAATTCATTTAAAAGAAATACAAAAAATAAATATTGTCAAGTACTGGTTTAAACTACTATCGTCAAATGAAAGCAGCGTGATACGACTTATATACATGTTAAAAAACGATGCAAATAACGGTCATACTTACGGTAATCAAAACTGGGCTTGGCACGTGAAAAGCATTTTGGAAAACATTGGGATGTCTGAACTATGGGTCAATCAAAACATTACTAAAGTACAGTTACAGCTTTGTAAACAAAGGATAAAACTAGTATATCCAATATATGCACACCTACAAAAAAATGTTTAAACCGCACTATTGCAGATGGCCAACCATAAATACATTTGCAAGATTAATGTCCAGCAAAAGTAAAACTGAAATGATAAGTACTGCGAAATTTATTTACGAAGCAAATTCTCGATTAGTAATTCTATTATTTAATCAGTAATCAATAAGTAATCTTGATGTTAATGGTAAAATTGAAACAAAAACATGCTAGGAATGTGTACCTTGTGTGTTTTTGCCATCACTTGAAAATATAAAATTAATGCTCATTTTCATATGTAAGGGCTATAAACTTGTATAGGCTTTATTGATGAATACATGTTGTTGTTTGTTGTATTCTTGCATATATTAAATTATGCTCATTTTCATATGTGAGGGCTATGAACTCGTATTAGCTTCATTGATGTTGTTGTCGTTGTTGTCGTTGTATATATCTCATAACATACACAAAAAGAATTGTATTATAATATGACGAAACAGTGCATTACGTAATTTACTTAAATTTTTAAAGTAATTTATTTAAAATATTCCACGTAGATAAGATTCTTAAAATTGTATTTCAGACACACCCACATAAAACATTCGTATTCACAAACGTTTATTTCTCCATAGAATAGTGGAAATTCTTCCAATCGTCTGTCTTGTAAGTAATTAGTAAATATAAGATGTGCAGTTGCAATATCAGATGCAATTATGTATTCCCTTCATTACTAACCATGTTAACCAGTTCATAACACCATCGTCCTATTTCTATTTTCTTCCATTACTTATAAATTGTATAATGCATATATAATGTAGGCTATGAGCTTGCATAAGCTTTACTGCTGAATAAATGTTGTTGTTGTTGGTAAATTGTTATTTAGACGCTGATGTATATATAGTAAACCTCCTTACACCGACTAAGACTATGTTCAATATAATTCGGACTGGTTCACGAGAATATAAAGGGGTAAAAATTTGCCATTTATTCGGTGATTTGGCGCACACACGCTCGAATTTGTCGTTTTTGGTTTTCCTGCTATCTTGTTAAAAAAGGTGTGTGTTTACAAGGCGGTACAGTTACGACAATTTAAGTCAAAGGGCAACTATATGGGTTGTTGTTGTAAGTATCGCTTTAATGTTCAAACAATGTTCAATACATTACAATACAATATTTTAAAATAAATAATTAATTAGTTGAATCGACATGCCATTGGTAGATTCACATTGTGAAACTTCTGCATGACATTCGTATACAATACATACACTTAGCGTACATTATTAAGTCTAGAAAATATGCAGTTTTATGTAAGTTTGAGATAAAGATGAAGTTTATCATGCGATGCTTAGAACCATGGTAGCGCTTTATCCAAAACTCACATTATATTCTATTTATCCTATTATTTCCTCATTTTTCTATTAATAATTATCAAATATCACATTTTGTTCTTCAATAATAAACAGGTTCTCCAATTTTTTGAAAAACCCGAGTGTGATTGAAATTAGCGACATTATAGAGCTCAAGGTTTTACGATCGTTGTTATAACATCGATTTTCATCTGGTAATAGGATAAAAACAAAACGCTTCCATTGACAAAATAAGCGTAAGTTGATGGTTTTCAAAACTAGTATAGAATGTGTCATATACCATAATATGATTTATTATAATGTTTGAAAATTCCAATAAATGAATTATTCAAACTTCGTCGAGTGTTATCCTCAACAAAACAAAGCGCCTATGAATTACTTGTTCCGGTATTAAACAGCTATTGTGTTTTTTATTGGGGAAATATTTACATCGCTATGCAAAGTTATGTCGAATATGAAACAATTATAGTTAATGTTTTATTTCATCATCATAATTTTCTTTACTTAATATGAAAAACAAACTATGTTTGTGAAAAACATATCAGTGTCGGGCAAATTTGCCATATGCTTTCAGTTCTTAGTGATGTACAAGTAAAGTCAAAAACATAACAAACGTTACAGGTATAATTAAACTTTTTGGTTTAGTTGAAGAACAAGTATTCTGGCATAAAGTATGTCAAGAAGTCCGATAATCTTGTATTTTCTTTGTTGCAATCTTGTCTCGCGAATTAAACTAAACACCAACTCGTTCAGTTATTTTTTATAATAAAGTTTGGAAAGCCCGAACGGCATATATGGTCTAAAATATTTGTTCATAGACTGAAATTAAAAGGTAAATAATCACACAGGACAACCAACAAAAATCTATGGAAGCATGAGTTTTCGCTCTATTGCACAGCATTTTCCCTTCTATGAGATTTATCAACAATTGGAAATTCGTGTTCATTGCTCATATAGAAATATACTCAAATATCACACAGTCTTGTGAGTGTCGGTTGGAACTAGTTTTTTCCTTCTTTATATATTATTTTATTGACTTTAACATTGTAAGACTAAAAAGTAAAACACTTGCTACTGCTGCTGCTGCTACTGCTGCTGATCATGCTGCTGTTGCTTCTGATGCTGCCACTCCTGCTGCCGCTACTGCTGCTGTTGCTACAGCTTCTACTGCAGCTACTACTACTAATACAACAACTACAACTACTGCTACTGTTGGTGGTGCTGCAACTGCTACTACACTGCTACTGCTAATATTACTACTCATGATTCTGCTACTACTACAACTACTACTACCACTACCACTACTACCACTCTCATAAACTATACCGCTACTACTACTACTACTACTACTACTACTACTTCTACTACTACTTCTACTACTACTACTACTATTACTTCCGCTACTACTACTACTACTACTACTTCTACTACTACTACTACTACTACTACTACTACTACTACTACTACTACTACCACTACTACTACTACTACTACTACTACTACTACTACTACAACTACTACTACTACTACTACTATTACTACTACTACTACTACTACTACTACTACTACTACTACTACTACTACTACTACTACTACTATTACTTCTACTACTACTACTACTACAACTACTACTACTACTACTACTACTACTACTACTACTACTACTACTACTACTACTACTACTTCTACTTCTACTACTACTACTGCTACTACTACTACTGCTACTACTATTACTGCTACTACTACTTCACCTACTGCAGCTACTTCTGCTACTGCTGCTACTCCTTCTACTGCTGCTACTGCTGTTACTCCTGCTACTGCTACTACTGCTGCTACTGCTGTTGCTGCTACAGCTGCTGCTGATACTGCTGCTGTTGCTACTGATGCTGCTGCTACTGCTTCTACTGCAGCTACTACTACTACTACAACAACTACTAATACTGTTACTACTGCTACTGCTGCTACTTCTACTACTGCTGCTGCTACTGTTGCTGCTGCTGCTGCTATTGTTGCTAGTAGATGCCACTATTTTTACTTAAGCTGAAAAAGTTACGATAACACCTTGCTTGCAGATGAAAAAATTACTCCCACACCGGTCGACATACGACACTTGCGCGATATTGGCTCGATATATCGCGCGAGTGTCGTATTGAGCGTCGATAGAATGTCGTGCGTCGAGAGAATGTCGTGTGTCGACCTAGTGATTTTTAGGTCGACAGGCGACATTTTCGCGATATATCATATTGAATGTCGCGCGTCGTATCGTGCGTCGAGAGAATGTCGAATGTCGCGCTCGAAGGTCGACACACGACATTCAAGCCACATTCTCTCGACGCTCAATACGACGCGCGACAAATCAGTCGACAGTCAAGATTTTCTGCGATATTTTTTCTGAAATCCAGCGCGATATGCGACACTCAAATATTGATGGTCGCATGAGTGTCGCGCGTCGAGAGTGTCGCTTGAATGTCATGTGTCGACCTCGAAGGTCGAAACGCGACACCCAACTTGGCCCTATCCGGATTCCGTAGATATGATATACGCCCAAAATGTCGCATGTTGACCGGTGTGGGAATAATTTTTTCAACTGCAAGCACGGTGTTATAGGAACTTTTTCAGCCATTTTTTACTTGAAGCCGAAAACGTTACTATTACACCGTGCAGTTGAAAAATTACTCCCACACCGGTCGACATGCGACACTTGCGCGATATTTACTCGATATAGTGTCGAGTGTCATATCGTGCGTCGCTCATCGTATCGTGCGTCGAGCAAATGTCGCGTGTCGACATAGGGAATTTTAGGTCGACAGGCGACATTTGCGCTACATTTGCTCGATATATCGAGTGTCGCGCTCGAAGGTCGAAATACGACAATTGAAGTCGCCATGCGAAGCGACACGCGACATTCATCGCGACGCACGATATGACAGTCGACATTCAGTCGAAAGTCAAGATTTTCTGCAATATTTTTTTTCCTAAAACCCAGATCGATATGCGACACTCAAATGATTGTCGCATGTCGACTTCAAATGTCGAGTGTCATATCGTGCGTCGCTTGAATGTCGTACGTCGACCTTGAAGGTCGACTTGAGACAATCAACTTGGCCCTATCCGGATTCCGTAGTTATCAGCAGTAATGAACATTACTTGAGTAAATAAAACTAAATAGCGCCGATTCTGTCGACAAGAAGCCATAACATCTATAATAAACTTTTACAAAAAAATGTTAAGAACCAAAATTAAACAATAATAAATACATAATAATATTTCACACAATTCTAAAATGTAACGCACCAAAATAACTTCACATGTAATTAATATAATCTAGTATTCATGCATGTGGAATGCTGTTGAATACTTGTATTGTGGATACATATTATATTATTTAACTGTATTTTTTACTATAACTATCAGTAATCTGCAGTAATGAACATTTCTTCAGTAGAAACTATAAGTAATCAGCAGTAAATGAAGCTAAATAATACCGACTTTGTCGAAAAGAAACCATAACATCTATAATAATCCTTTACAAAAAAATCGTGAACAACGAAAATTAAACAAATAACAAATACATAAGTAATCCTCTTTGGCTGGACTCAAAATAATTAAGTTATACAATGTAAGTTATTTATATTTCAAACTCTTGTTTGAACTGTTGAACATTCAGTTAAGCTATCATATGCATACATCATGTATGAAAATGTTTTAATGGCCAGCTTTTTTCTTGTGCTTATATAATGAACTGTGGTGGTTGTACGTCTCGCCGCAAACCGAACATTGGAAGAGTCTCTTTTCGCTATGTACCTTTAAATGCTCTTGAAGATAGCGATTTGACTTGAAAAAGTTTCCACAATTACTACACTTAAAAGTCTTACTTTTACCACAAATGGAAGTGTGCCGTTTTAACGTTCTTGGAAATTTAAATTTCCGGTTGCATATTTTACAATTGTACCTTGGTTCTGTGTCATGTGTAGATATGTGATTTAGAAAATCAGTTTTATACCCGAAACCTTTTCCACATATTTCACAATATACTGAAAATTTCTTTTCATTCACATTTTCTTCATGCGTTTTCTTTATGCCTTTTCTTCCCTAACTTTGTGGCATATCTTTTCCCACAATATTTGCATATGAATATTTCACAATGTGATTTCTTATCCCGGTTCAGTTCTCCCACGTTATTATATTTCTTTCAACATGAACACTGCATTCCAGCTGTTAATTGCACTTTCATGTGTCGTTTTAGTGACGGTTTTGCCTTATAGGTTTTGCCACATATTTTACATTATAATCAGGCGTGATGTCAAGTTCTAGTATTCTTTCTGAGTCACTATCTGAGTCATCTTCAATCTTCGTACATCCCAGTTGCTTTAACCGCGTTGCATCGCCTAGATCCTGAAATTGTACATTAACGGTAAAGGGTTGTGCTTACACATATTAATTAAATAAAACTGAAAACGAAAGTAAACTTGTATTTTCCGAGTTATATAATTATATAGCTTTGATTATCGGAAGAGAAATCAGACCAGCGAGTTGGATTACATGGAAAGCCATTCATGTATATTATCGATAGAAAGTCCAGATTGCCCCATGGTCAGGGTTGTCTTGAGTCACAGCTGCGAGGAAGTTGAATTATGAACAGTTTACCTTAATTTTATCATTTTTATGAGCTACTCACAATAAGTATACACTTACCATGACTATAAATATTGTAATAATAGGTCGGTTTAATCAATTTGTTCACCACTCAAGCCTGAAATGGAAAAGTGTTTATCATAACTAGAGCTACAGTAGATCTAGATCCAATGGTCTTAATAGGTTCGTTCCTAAGATAACTTTTGAAGCAACAAGTAAATATCGGTGATAACACAATTTATATTAGTGTTATATATTTTGATTTATATTAAATGTACCTAAGTAATTCTAAATCTACTTGTGAAAATCAGCGGCGCCGTTTTTAACTTTCAACATTAACCACAAGTGGCGTTATAAAATCAAAGGGGAGTAATTAGTAAAGTCTTACGCCATTCGGTAGTCTAAATATAAGAACTGACCATCACATTTTTCGTGTGTTTTTCTCGCTATTTTACATTTTTATTTTTCTCATTAAAATGAGTGTAACTATGGAATACGGATAGTGCCAAGTTGATTGTCGCGTGTCGACGTTTGACGCACAATATGACGCTCGACATTTAACATAACATAACATAACTTTATTCTGGCATAAAATAGCACAATGCATACTTATAGCCAACAATACAATTATAGCGTGAAAAGTGTACATGTATGTAGGAACATGAAATATTATAAACATTAATCTGAGAAAGATTAACAGAGATGTAAGTGTCGTGCAAACAGAATTTGCATGGTAAATATTATATTTATTCACAACAATAACAACAACATTTATTTGCAAGTAGATGACTTTGAACTTCAAACATTTTTACAGTATGTATTATTGTGTGAAATAATTTAGGTATGCAACATCATATAGGGGTCCAAAATATACTTAAATATTCTTTGTAAGGTTAGAACTTAAATGGAGTAGAATTTAGATAAATTAAAACAATAACAGGGGCGGTTCCATTTTTTTTGTTAGGGGGTGGGGGGGGGGGGCGGGATTTGAAAGATTTGCTGGGATCAAGGGGGCCGCTAGGGCACCTGGCGGTAGCAGGGCAAAGCTCTGCTAGGGGGTCCAGTGGGCGATGCCCACCGTAAGCTTCACGATTTTAGTGATTTCGAAGGCTTTGACAACCACTTCTCGAGCATGTCACGCCTTATATACTTTCATCAAAGTACCTTCTTATAATGCCAAAAAAGTGCATAGTTTGTCGTTTAGGGGGTCCAGGGGGCGAAGCCCCCCGAAAGCTTCACGATTTTAAGGATTTTGAAGACTTTGACAACCACTTGTCGGGTATGTCACACCTTATATACTTTCATCAAAGTACCTTATTTTAATGCCAAAAAAAGTGCATAGTTTGTCGTTTAGAGGGTCTAGGGAGGCGAAGACCTCCGGAAGCTTCACGATTTTAATGATTTTAAAGGCTTTGACAACCACTTCTCAAGCATGTCACGCCTTATATACTTTCATCAAAGTACTTTCTTATAATGCCAAAAAAGTGCATAGTTTATAGTTTTTGGGGTCCAGGGGGGCTTCCCCCCCCCCCGGAAGCTCCACGATTTTAGTGATTTTGAAGGCTTTGACAACCACTTCTCGAGCATGTCACGCCTTATATACTTTCATCAAAGTACCTTCGCATAATGCCAAAAAATGAATAGTTTATCGTTTAGGGGGTCTAGAGGGGCGAAGCCCCCCGGAAGCTTCACGATTTAATTGATTTGAAGGCTTCGACAACCACTTCTCGAGCATGTCACGCCCTATATATTTTCATCAAAGTACCTTCGTATAATGCCAAAAAAGGGCATAGTTTATAGTTTTGGGGGGTCCAGGTGGGAGAAGCCCCCCGGAAGCTCCACGATTTTAGTGATTTTGAAGTCTTTGACAACCACTTCTCGAGCATGTCACGCCTTATATACTTTCATCAAAGTACCATTCGTATAATGCCAAAAAGTGCATAGTTTATAGTTTTGGGGGTCCAGGTGGGAGAAGCCCCCGGAAGCTCCACGATTTTAGTGATTTGGAAGGCTTTGACAACCACTTCTCGAGCATGTCACGCCTTATATACTCTCATAAAAGTACCCCTTCGTATAATGCCAAAAAATGAATAGTTTATCGTATAGGGGGTCTAGAGGGGCGAAGCCCCCGGAAGCTTCATCACGATTTTAGTGGTTTTGAAGTCTTTTACAACCACTTCTCGAGCATGTCACGCCTTATATACAGTCAAACCTGAATTCAGCGGTCATTCAAGGGAAATGATTAAAGTGACCGTTGTCAGCAGCTGAATGTCGACTGACAGTTTCAATGGAAAGGGTTAACACCTTGTGTTTTTTATGATTGCTTGCTATGTTGTTGTGTGGTTGATTTTACACCTTCATTTAACAAAAAAGTTATTAAACCTTACTTATCCTACATATTTTAATGATATTAATGCTCATAACGAACTGTTTTCTAACTTGTGCTTGATGGTCTTTTGGAATTATTGAGTATTATTCTGGTATCAGTATTTTAATGTATCTTATCTTATGTTAACAGTTTCTTTATATTTTCTTATAATTATTTATAATAATAGTTTTCAATATGGGTGACTGAAGACAGGTCATCCTTACACATGTAACAGTAACAAGTTTCATTCATATTCTTAAATATCAATATAATGTCTAAACATGCATTTATCTAACTAAAATGGAATTAAGTCATTAAGTTAGTATCAAATTAAAGCTACAGTTTTTAAAGCAATAAACCCAGGATTTTATAAAGAGGTTATGTATTTAATGGTACACTACACGCTATTGTTTCTACATATGCATTTACAGAAGGAATACATTAAATAATAAAATGTTACCTTTACATTCTGTTTGGTAGTACTGGCTTCTTTGCAGAAAAGCATATTCTTTTTGCTGCTGGTGATAGTGAAAATTTAATATTGTCATTTTTTACTATTTAAGACAGAAAAGTCACTTGACTTATTTTTAAAACAATCACCCGGTGTTAAATCCACATTAAAAGTGTCCTTCACTCCCTCTCCTACCGTGAGGTTCATCCCATGGCCATGAAGCTTACTTGCAACACTTCTTGCTTTTTCAAAGAGCATCGATATGCTCTGCACTGCTACATGGTTGCAGACTAAATGAGACAAATAAGGGGCTCGCCCAGGTCATGAAAGTCTTGATTGACATCTGCCAACTGTTGGCACTTCCTCTGTCAAAATCTGACATCTTACACATTCCAAGTTAACAAATGCATAGTCATGTTCCAGTGTATTTCCACTCAAAATCAATCAAATTCTCCATTTGCATCGATGAGTTTTGCAATAACCATGAGGATACTTCTAATAACTAGTGATTGCTTCTTGTTAGATTCACAAAACAGTCAACCAGTGAAGTAAAAACTCCTGGAAATGCCATTTTCGTTTAATATGTGTTTGTAAACAAACTGAGCACATGTTGTTTCTAAAAATAGGCCCTAAAATGGATTGACCGTGAACTCTCACGAGAGTTCCATTCCAAATGTCTTCCATGGTGTTGATTTCATTCACTGTTCCCGAATAAAGCAGTAATATGGACATGTTTTTCACCGAATTTTGACCGCAAATGAGGTAAATGTGTATATAAAACACATTTATAATCGTGACATGATTTCATTTTCGGTCAATAACTGTTTAAAAAGGCTGTTTTGGGACCGGGTCTTATGTTAACTGTCAACTTTTCGGGAATTTCTGGTTGACTTTCCTAATGGGGTTGGTCCCATAACTATGAAGTCGCGCCAGTCAAAAATCATAAAAAGCGACATTTAAAGTTATGGTAGCCAAACTATGTTTTGAATGCTCAGATACAATGCTCCGCAAAAGGCAAAATGTACGGATTATTTAAAAATAATACCAACTGTGAACATTATTTAACAGCCTTACCAAAATCACTCCGACTAAGTATGCTACATTTCCGTACAGGCAATCAATCTTTCCAGTTTGAAACTTGCCGCTTCTCTCAAAAAATCATATCTCATGAAGAATCGGGAAATGTAACCGCTGTAATAAAAATGACATTGGGGGACGAAATGCATTACCTTTTTATATGCCCTCACTTCAGAGAAAAGAGAACAAAATTAATCCCTTCTTATTATACGCGACAACCCAAACGTCATTAATGCCATGCTCTTATGTGCACTAACAATCAATGTTACAACTTAAAAACACAGCTTTATTTATGAAACACTTAATCAATGCCTTCGGCGCTCGTCATTAAATAGTTGCATACCCACGGTGTAGATGCATATCGGTGGCCTTTCTGTCAAAAATTGCTGCCTCTCTGTTCATTCTCGGCTGCCTCTCTGTTATAACAAGAAAATGGGATGATCGACATTCACAAAACAGGTAAGATAATCTAAAATTCAAACCCGTAAACACAGTTATGCATTAAAAGAGGGGGTCCATGAGTTGAAGCATATATCCAGCTACAGGTTCAAAGTATTTCGCAGGTCCAAACACTTATCACAAACTCTATCGAAGATTGAATGATTACGAGGTTGGTGGAACAATCGTGCATACATGCCACTTTGATGACTTTTTAACAGAGCTTTTCCATAATATGTCAAATATCTAGTGTCATTGATATCATCTTTATGATCAAATCCTTACGTTCTATGTACGCTATATAGTATTTTTCATCATTTTGTCTTAAAAAATTCCTACTTTCGCTTTCGTTGTGGCACGGGAAGCCTCTCGATCAGCTCACTTTTCTGGAACGGAAAGCCTTTTAGTCGATTGACACTGGCATGGGAACCCTCGGAGTCTCCAATACATTTCTTGATTATAAACGTCCATGAATGAACAATAATTGCAAATTAGATCAAACTAAACCGCTAGATATATCAACGTGCTCTTCTCGAGTGGATATGACTTATTATAGGCTAAACTTTTACAAAATTGAATATTGTATTGCGCCCTTTTTAGCTGTAAATATTTCATTTTTTAATATTGCTGCACACAATTTTGTGTTTTAGGCTATTGGCGAAAATTGAAAGATAACATTTGCTATCAAATTAATAAATTTTGATACCAGGGCTCAGTGAACCAGGAAGCAACTAGCGCTGGATTTACACAAGAAAAAATACTGCATTAAATCTTGATTGTCGACTGAATTGTCGACTGCAATATCGTGTGTCGCGATGAATATCGCGTGTCGCTTCGCATAGCGACTTTAATTTTCGTGTGTCGACCATCGAGCACGATACTCGACATTTGAGCGACGTACGATACGATCGCGCGACCTGCGATATGTCATTTTTAATTGTAGCTGAAAAAGTAACTTTATCACCGTGCTTGCAGTTGAAACAAATCTTCCCACACCGGTCGACATGGTTCAATTTAGTCGACAGTCAAGATTTTCTGCCATATTTTTTTTCTAAAACCCAGCGCGATATGCGACACTCAAATCTTGATTGTCGCATGTCGACTTCAGTGAATACCACTTCTTACTTGTATGTCCAGCTTATACTAGCGCATTATTGTCTCTTACATCGTGTATAAGAATATACGCATTTATTTATAATAAACCCCTCATTGATATGTGCAACAAACTTACATATTTTTCTTAAGATCACATTACCTTTAACGCAAACAATTAGCTCTAATTGATATGTAATGAACTTATTGTAGCTCATTTTATATCTATACTACAACATTTTGTCTCCATAATTATTGCATAGTCGGTTTCAGGGGGGGGGGGGCGGCAGACGCGGCGTACGCCCCCCCCCCCTAAAATCTCCAAAGTAAATTCATTTGATATTTTACACGTAACTAGATCTAATACCTTTAATTAAACTTGTCAAAGCCTTCAAAATCACTAACATCGTGGAGCTTCGCCCCCCTGGACCCGCAAAACAATAAACTATGCACTTTTTTGGCATTATAAGAAGGTACTTTGATGAAAGTATAAGGCGTGACATGCTCGAGAAGTTGTTGTCAAAGCCTTCAAAATCACTAAATCATTAAGCTTAAGCTTCCGGGGGCTTCGCCCCTCTAGACCCCTTAACGATAAACTATTCATTTTTTTGGCATTCTAAGAAGGTACTTTGATGAAAGTATATAAGGCGTGACATGCTCGAGAAGTTGTTGTCAAAGCCTTCAAAATCACTAAAATCATTAAGCTTCCGGGGGGCTTCGCCCCTCTAGACCCCCTAAACGATAAGCTATTCATTTTGGCATTCTAAGAAGGTACTTTGATGAAAATATATAAGGCGTGACATGCTCGAGAAGTGGTTGTCAAAGCCTTCAAAATCACTAAAATCGTAGAGCTTCAGGAGGGCTTCGCCCCCTGGACCCCCAAAACTATAAACTATGCACTTTTTGGCATTATAAGAAGGTACTTTGATGAAAGTACACATGTACTTTCATCAAAGTACCTTCTTATAATGCCAAAAAGTGCATAGTTTATAGTTTTGGGGGTCCAGGGGGCGAAGCCCTCCTGAAGCTCTACGATTTTAGTGATTTTGAAGGCTTTGACAACCACTTCTCGAGCATGTCACGCCTTATATATTTTCATCAAAGTACCTTCTTAGAATGCCAAAAATGAATAGCTTATCGTTTAGGGGTCTAGAGGGGCGAAGCCCCCCGGAAGCTTAATGATTTTAGTGATTTTGAAGGCTTTGACAACAACTTCTCGAGCATGTCACGCCTTATATACTTTCATCAAAGTACCTTCTTAGAATGCCAAAAAAATGAATAGTTTATCGTTAAGGGGGTCTAGAGGGGCGAAGCCCCCCGGAAGCTTAATGATTTTAGTGATTTTGAAGGCTTTGACAACAACTTCTCGAGCATGTCACGCCTTATACTTTCATCAAAGTACCTTCTTATAATGCCAAAAAGTGCATAGTTTATTGTTTTGCGGGTCCAGGGGGGCGAAGCTCCACGATGTTAGTGATTTTGAAGGCTTTGACAAGTTTAAATAGGTGTTAGATCTAGTTACGTGTAAAATATCAAATGAATTTACTTTGGAGATTTTAGGGGGGGGGGGGCGTACGCCGCGTCTGCCGCCCCCCCCCTGAAACCGACTATGCAATAATTATGGAGACAAAATGTTGTAGTATAGATATAAAATGAGCTACAATAAGTTCATTACATATCAATTAGAGCTAATTGTTTGCGTTAAAGGTAATGTGATCTTAAGAAAAATATGTAAGTTTGTTGCACATATCAATGAGGGGTGTATTATAAATAAATGCGTATATTCTTATACACGATGTAAGAGACAATAATGCGCTAGTATAAGCTGGACATACAAGTAAGAAGTGGTATTCACTGAAGTCGACATGCGACAATCAAGATTTGAGTGTCGCATATCGCGCTGGGTTTTAGAAAAAAAATATGGCAGAAAATCTTGACTGTCGACTAATTGAACCATGTCGACCGGTGTGGGAAGATTTGTTTCAACTGCAAGCACGGTGATAAAGTTACTTTTTCAGCTACAATTAAAAATGACATATCGCAGGTCGCGCGATCGTATCGTACGTCGCTCAAATGTCGAGTATCGTGCTCGATGGTCGACACACGAAAATTAAAGTCGCTATGCGAAGCGACACGCGATATTCATCGCGACACACGATATTGCAGTCGACAATTCAGTCGACAATCAAGATTTAATGCAGTATTTTTTCTTGTAAAATCCAGCGCTAGTTGCTTCCTGGTTCACTGAGCCCTGGTATCAAAATTTATTAATTTGATAGCAAATGTTATCTTTCAATTTTCGCCAATAGCCTAAACACAAAATTGTGTGCAGCAATATTAAAAAATGAAATATTTACAGCTAAAAAGGGCGCAATACAATATTCAATTTTGTAAAAGTTTAGCCTATAATAAGTCATATCCACTCGAGAAGAGCACGTTGATATATCTAGCGGTTTAGTTTGATCTAATTTGCAATTATTGTTCATTCATGGACGTTTATAATCAAGAAATGTATTGGAGACTCCGAGGGTTCCCATGCCAGTGTCAATCGACTAAAAGGCTTTCCGTTCCAGAAAAGTGAGCTGATCGAGAGGCTTCCCGTGCCACAACGAAAGCGAAAGTAGGAATTTTTTAAGACAAAATGATGAAAAATACTATATAGCGTACATAGAACGTAAGGATTTGATCATAAAGATGATATCAATGACACTAGATATTTGACATATTATGGAAAAGCTCTGTTAAAAAGTCATCAAAGTGGCATGTATGCACGATTGTTCCACCAACCTCGTAATCATTCAATCTTCGATAGAGTTTGTGATAAGTGTTTGGACCTGCGAAATACTTTGAACCTGTAGCTGGATATATGCTTCAACTCATGGACCCCCTCTTTTAATGCATAACTGTGTTTACGGGTTTGAATTTTAGATTATCTTACCTGTTTTGTGAATGTCGATCATCCATTTTCTTGTTTATAACAGAGAGGCAGCCGAGAATGAACAGAGAGGCAGCATTTTGACAGAAAGGCCACCGATATGCATCTACACCGTGGGTATGCAACTATTTAATGACGAGCGCCGAAAGGCATTGATTAAGTGTTTCATAAATAAAGCTGTGTTTTTAAGTGTAACATGATTGTTAGTGCACATAAGAGCATGGAATTTAATGACGTTTGGGTGTCGCGTATAATAAGAAGGGATTAATTTTGTTCTCTTTTCTCTGAAGTGAGGGCATATAAAAAGGTAATGCATTTCGTCCCCAATGTCATTTTTATTACAGCGGTTACATTTCCGATTCTCATGAGATATGATTTTTTGAGAGAAGCGGCAAGTTTCAACTGGAAATAGATGATTGCCTGTACGGAAATGTAGCATACTTAGTCGGAGTGATTTTGGTAAGGCTGTTAAATAATGTTCACAGTTGGTATTATTTTTAAATAATCCGTACATTTTGCCTTTTGCGGAGCATTGTATCTGAGCATTCAAACATAGTTCTGGCTACCATAACTTTAAATGTCGCTTTTTATGATTTTTGACTGGCGCCACTTCATAGTTATGGACCAACCCCATTAGGAAAGTCAACCAGAAATTCCCGAAAAGTTGACAGTTAACAAAGACCGGTCCAAAACAGCCTTTTAAACAGTTATTGACCGAAAATGAAATCATGTCACGATATAATGATGTTTTACATACACATTTACCTCATTTGCGGTCAAAATTCGGTGAAAAACATGTCTATATTACTGCTTTATTCGGGAACAGTGAATGAAATCAACACCATGGAAGACATTTGGAATGGAACTCTCGTGAGAGTTCACGGTCAATCCATTTTAGGGCCTATTTTTAGAAACAAACATGTGCTCAGTTTGTTTACAAACACATATTAAACGAAAATGGCATTTCCAGGAGTTTTACTTCACTGGTGACTGTTTTGTGAATCTAACAAGAAGCAATCACTAGTTATTAGAAGTATCCTCATGGTTATTGCAAAACTCATCGATGCAAATGGAGAATTTGATTGATTTTGAGTGGAAATCCACTGGAACATGAC